>NC_133807.1:1660000-1960000 GCF_043250625.1 Sebastes fasciatus | reverse complement strand
TGGCTGAGTACATCGCCAGTTGTTTTTTTTGGGGGGGACGGGGCGATTTTTGTCATTTTATTAAGATAATTTAATGGTCTGCCTGCGAAGAATGAGTAGTTCTAGTTCACATAGCCAGCCCAGCCGTGCCTACATGTGAGTCCCTGTTTGTGTGTCCCACTGGCTAGCTAATCGCAGCCGCTCTGCACTGCGCTCATACGGCAGTTACAACTGATAACGCCGTCCCGTTTGACGCCGTGGTCACGGAAGCACCGTAGCACCGTTAGCTGCTAGCCGCCAGCTTAGCCACTTGGTTGCCATGTTGAGAGCCGTGTGGAGGCAATCCCTCAATCAAAGATATGCTCTTAATTTCGTATAGAGGTCCTTTAATTGACCTCACAGAGCAAAGCTTAGTAAGTCAGATCATATGGAGCATGTGGCACCATTGCTTAATTACACAAACTAAATCAAGAAGTAGAGTGGCTCACACTGATTAACACAGTGCATTGTTATTTTTCAGCCTAGTTAGCCATCCTCTTCCCAAAAACTTGACTTTTCCACAGTGTATTAAGGCAGCAAGCAGACAAAGCGGAGTAGTGGCAGCTGGTGCTTGGGGAGACCTTTGGAAAGAGCAGAGCTTAGGCTGTGTTGAGTAGATTTTAGTATTCCTATGTAGGAAGTTACAAGTGGATTACCACAATAGACTGACATGATGGTCAGCAGGCACAACTGCAGCACAGAGAAGTTTAATTACATTTGTATAAAACAATAACTGGGAAAATACATGAATACTACTACTGCTGACTTTAGTTGCATTAATGTTAAACCGGTGGTGCTTTTCAGATGTAAGACTAATATAAGTATGTGTGTGGGTGACTCACAGTGAGAAGGTACTCCACTGCTCTGTGGGGGTTGTTGTAACTGGACCGTAGTGCAGCCACCACTCTCTCCCTTTCGTAGCCCATAGACATGATCTCTGTGAGCATAGCCTCGTACTCGGCTCCAGTCACTGAAAACCAAACACACACAGAGATGACCAAGTTACTAACCATGCATATTTTGCAAAGTTGCACCTTCATGCATGACGATCAACAGGAACATAAACAGAAAATAGCTTTTCCAATTATTCCTCCCGTCAGAAGTAGCTAATGTAGTAAGTTCCCCAAAATGCTTTTAAATATAGCACTTAGTTTGCAAATTTGAAACACTACAAACCTTAAAGAAATACTCCTAACAGATGTCCTTTCGTTCGGAAAGGTTTGTACTGTATATTTAAATTTTACATTCATTCACTTGCCGCTTTTGTCCACAGCGACAAGACACTGTAGCATCCTCCTTTGTGGAGGACAGCAGATATCGTCAGTGGAGAGAAGTGGCATATGCTGCACCAGCAAGCTGCTAATAGGGGATACATACATCCGTTTTAGGGTTTATAGAACTATAGAAATAGAACTATGCCTTAAAGGGTAACATCAGTATTTTCCAACCTGGGCCCTATTTTCCCATGTTTTTGTGTCTAAGTGACTAATGGGGACAACAGTTTTCTTAATTGGTCCAGTATTGAGGGAGAGCGCTGCAGCCAGCAGCTGCAAAACGGGCTGCAATGTAATCCTTCCGGGCAATTCCGCACCGTCAATGTACGTCTACTAAAAGTGCTTGCTTTGCCACTGACAGGCCCAGATTGCTATTATAACAACATTTTGGAAAAGACCCTACAGAGATATAAAACATTTTTCTTTACGTTTTGTTTGATCCGATCTGTTTGTTATTGGGTCTAACCAAGTCTCGCTCAAGGAGGAGTCTCCTTCTGAGAGCAGTTTTTCATTCAGAGCATTAATACAGCAGCAAAGAACTACTGTCTGTGTAAAGATATAGAGGAGTAATGTCTACCTGAGCAGAGAATGAAGTCATTCTACTTCTCTGTATGTAGTAATCTGAATTTCTCTGTACTTTTTTTACATAGCCAATACGGTCGCGCATGCCTTTGCACTGCCCTCACACGGCGGTTACAGCTCATAACGCCATCCTGACTGACGGCGTCGTCGCAGAAGCGTAGCACCCACCCCCCGATTTCCCCTCAGGTATGCGCTGTTAGCTCCGTTACCGTTGTTTGCACTTTTAGCGCTGTTAACAGCAGGCCGCCGGCTTAGCCGTAGCCATGTTGAGAGCTGTGTGGAGGCAATAGATATCCTCTGACTTTCGCGTTTAGCACCTTTAAAATCTTACATACAGTTTATAACATACAAACACACAAAATGGGCTTAAATAGCAGCTGACTCCTCCTATTTTACATTCTCTATAAGTATGAAACACAATGTATGAGTGGACCAACTGGGAATCCCCATTGCTCTCTGTGGCACCACAATAAGGGATGGCGTACTTTGTCACAGCCTAAATATAGGAGCAGTATGTGCTGCACTGCAGCCTGTAAAGTCCCTGACTCACAGCAGGAACAATTTCTGGCACAGCAAATATAACCCAAGTTTTACACAAGAAATGTACCGCTGTGATATTGACCCATTTATAACACCATTTACATTTAACAACAGTGAGCAAATAGCAACTACTGCACTGAGACTATAACAGCTGCACAGCTTGCCGGTCTGGCAGTGATTCAACTGTTCCTTACCCAGCGCTGAGGAGGCATCCAAGCCCTGACCCCCACCACTGGAGCTACAAAACATAAGAGGTGAGGAGGAAAGTCAGACAACATTTCTATGATTCCAGGGTGATGAGAGAAAGGAAGTAGACACTGATGACAACTGCATTTAGATATCAGCATCCATTCCATCACATAAACAACTGTTTACTTATTGTGTTGAAATGAAAATACTTGTCTTAGATATTTAAGAAAATGTATGTTGCAATCGTCTTGTAACACTGACTAACCACTGAACAACCCATTTTTCCAAGTTTTAGGAAACATGGCGTAAAAGTAAAGTTTTCCAGTTATGTTAAGGACCAACTTAAACAAAAAGTCACTTCTAACCATTAAGGTTGGAAAACGACACGAGTGTTAGAATCATTTATCACTCTGAGTCAAACCCTAAATTAAAAATAAATAAAATTAATATCTCAAAAATATTATCTATGAAATTAATTTTCCCAGCACTACTTCCCAACTCTCCCTAGTATGTAAAAAATGGTTTTGATAAAGAAATGGTAACGTCTGCAAACAACTCCATGCCACAATATTTTTATTGACTGTTTCGATCCTTAGTTGTTGTTTTTTTTTCTTTTTTGACCTGAGGATGTTCCAAGCAGGATTGAAATGTAGTCAATAAAAATACTGTTGCATGGAGTAGTATGCAGCCGTTACCTTTTTCTTTACCGACGCTGTTCTGGTAACCTCGCACCTACATGATGTGCATATAATTAATCTTCTTCAGAAATGGTTTTAATAACATTATACATTGTGAAATAGACAGGTTGTACCTGGCTGGTTGTTGTGGTTCTGTGGCTGCGGCACTTGGCTCCTCTTTGGCCTCCTCGGAGGGAATGGGGACAGCTGCGGGGGTTGGGGCTGGGGCTGAAGCCGGGGTTGTGGCGGGGACAGCTGTTGACGTGGAGCCAGAGTCCTGTACAGGGGGCTTGGGTGCTTCTGAGGCCGGAGGCGAGGCGGCAGCTGCGGGTTTAGCCTTTAGCCCGTTCAAAAGAAGGCGCTGTTAGACTAGCAACTTAAAGGCACAATGAGTAGTTTTTGTCGGTTGCGGTTTGTAAACACAACATTCAAAGTTGGCCCCTCTTCCCTGGCTAAACGAGGGCTAGGGTGATCGCCAGCGGGTGAAAGCCAACCCCGGATTCACTCTCGTTTTGAACGAGCTTTGTCCGCTTGGCATTTCGCCTTGCTATTATTTGCGTTTCTTTTCTGCGCTGTGTCCACCATTTTGGTAGCTTCTTGTGTGCTTTCGGGCTGCACAATTAATCAAATACTAATCGTGATCCCGATTCTGGCTTCCCACAATTAAATGAACATGACCGACTGCAATATTGATGTTTAAAATGCAGTCCAGACTAGTAGAAAAATAATATACTTTAGAACAGACGGGCAAAACAAAAATACACTGAATTCAGGTAAAGAAGAAGCTTATTTTAAGTCTTATTTTGATGCAAAGACTTGTGAATTAGCAGGAATGTAGCATGACATGGAAGTTAAAGCAGTACACTTGTTTATTTAAATGTGAAAGTGCAATAAAAATATTTTGTCCCTAAAATTGAATGAATAAATGTGACAAATAATGGTAATCTGAATATTGTTCAAAATAATCATGATTATCATTCTGGCCATAATCGTGAAGCCCTAGCATGCTTATGATTTGGCACCTGGTCACTACATATTTTTAGAGGTTGACGCCCCGAAACCTCCCAAACACCGCAAAATGAAAAAAGAAAAGAGAAAATAGGGGCAGAGGGCCCTTCCTTTTTAGGAAAATTCTACTCATTCTGCCTTTAATTAAAGAAAATGTCTGACATTATAATCAGCCAACAAAAAGTACTATAATATAATAGCCTAACTGCTGACAGTAGATTGGCTCAGAAAAGTTAAAACACCACCACTCTATAAAACCCAATGTCATCAGTAAGTATTACAATCAATTAAGACCTCACCTTTGAAACCATCACTACAACAAAATTCTTCTCATCAATGTTGTAGTCCTTAATAGGCGTGTCATCCTGCAGGATCTTTCCAGCGTATATCAGCTTCTGCCCAGATACAGGAAAGTTGTCTTTTCCTCTTTCTGCTTCTATCTTCTCTTTCAAGGCTTTCACCTGACAAAGAAGAGATTCATCATAATCAATAACCATTGACATGCAAGCACTTCCTAATGGTCTCCTAATGCATTCGTATCCATATTCTGGCTCCGGTGGAAATCTTTCATGCACCTCTTTGGTCTCTAACCTTCAAGTCATAGGTCCTCGATATTCTACAAAGCAGCTATGAACTCAAACAAGACTAGATGGACCAATGACAATGTCATTACCAGGCAGGGAAGTATCCGAACTGACTTCAGGGTTTCATTGAGCTGTTCTCTATCACACAGCATGACAGTGCTCATTGTAAATAAGATACAAGTTACATATGTGAATCGTTTCCACTGGGAGTAACGGAAGTACAGTTCACTGAACGTTGGCCTTGCTAGCTCCATGTCAGAGATGTGAGCATGCTAACAAACTTAGCCAGCTGCTCAGTGCGCTCCCAATCAGGCTCATCGTGATTAGCAGTGTCATAAGCGTTAGCATTAGCAGTGTTATCGTAGTGGGAAGCTCGGGCTCAGGCTCGTCACAGAAGTTACAGCATCGCGTAAACCCAACAGCTCGCACTGAAGAGCAGCAGCAGCAGCAAAGGAACCGCGACACAAACCTGAACCGATTAGAGATCCGTTAGCAGTTGCGTCGGGATCACTTAGTTACCGGGCTAACGGCTGTCCAGCTAGCTGACTGGCTCCGGTTGGCTAGTGAGGGTTCACGTTGTTTAGCACCCGTTTCATTTGTGTTGCCAAACTCCTAACCCGGGCTGTTAGTGGGCACCCTTTAGAGGAGACTACATAACATGTTATCTCATTGGAAATATGGAATCAAAGTGTTGGGTCTACACGTAAAGTTCAAGCAGAGGTCCCGCAGCTGGCTCTGTTAGCTTCAGTTAGCTCCAGTTAGCTAGCAGCCACTCACCGTCTGTTCGGGGTCGATCTGGATCTGCAGAGTCTGCTGCTGCAGCGTCTTCAGCGTGATCTGCATGGTAGCGGCGGCTGACGGGGAGCCAGGTGGGCTTCACACGGACAAACAGCTGCTCGCTAAGCACTTAGTTTGGTTTTAAAGTTGGTAAGATAACGACAAGCCGAAGAATGTGTGTATCCATGAGCACTCAGCAAACCGCCATCTTTGGTGACCAGTTGGTGGAGCGGCGAGAGTAGCTCCGCTGGAAGCTACGAGATCTCGTTCTATACGACGAGACTACGGGAAGTGGTTTTAACCTTTAACATGTGAAAGGTTTCACTTGAATAATTCTATTTCAAATACTTACACATGCATTTTGAATCGTCATAATTAGGCTACAGTGTATGTAATAAGGATAAGGATTCCATAGATGTGCAGCAGTCCGACTGATGAGAACAATAATTCAGAGTATCTCCAAATATACAGAAGTCGTTTTTTAAGATCTTCATGTGGTATTTTATCATTTATTAGATTGATTTTGGCAAATATTGCATGCTATATAGGCTATCTTCAATTTGTTTATTAACAGCAATTCAATAGGGTGACTTAAAGGTCCCATATTGTAAAAAGTGAGATTTTCATGTCTTTTACATTATAAAGCAGGTTTAAGTGCTTTATAAATACTGTTAAACTATCAAAGCGCTCAATATACGGAGAAACACACACAGCCCGTATTCAGAAATTGTGTTTGAAACAAGCCGTTAGGATTTCTGTCCATTTGTGATGTCACAAATATACCATATTTAGACCATTACACGGTTTTAAACATAAATATTCTAAATGTGTCCCAGGTTATTTCCTGTTGCAGCGTATGTAAATAACATCAGCTGACAGGAAGTAAACATGGACCCAAGCTGTTGCCTAGCAACGCAATTCCGTTGCAATGCACTAAAACGGAGAGTTTCAGACAGAGGGTAAATACAGGTAGGCTATATTTAGGCAGACAGTGTGAGGAAAATAAAGTTTTTTTTTTAACATTACAGCATGTAAACATGTTCTAGTAGAAACACAAAATACAAGTATGAACCTGAAAATTAGCATGATATGGGACCTTTAAGGGTGATTGGGACATAAGGTCGAATGGGACAGTATTACTACTCGCCTGATGAGTGAAAATAAAAACTCTTTTGCTGAGCCCTATATTGTGAGAGTGGCGTAGGTCATTTGGAGAGTAGCACAGCCAGTGTGTAGTGTGTGTTTGCGTGCATGTGAGAAGGGGAGCGAGAGAGCAAGTGAGAACAAGCGCGGTGTGTGAGTGAAAGCAAGCGGGCAGTGGAGCAGAAGAAAGGTGGTTTTAGCTTTGTAACTATCAAGTTGAATGTTCGATGGAAGTTGCAGTTTGTGCAGAAATAAATGCTGCAGCTCTTCAAGACCAACAGAGGTTTCCCGTGTCTTGTTTCCCTGCTGTTGAGTGAAGTGACGGGGGTTAACTCCGAAGCGAGTATAGACTCCGGCCCTGGAGACCAAAGCTACGGTCTCCCCTGTGTCTTTTGACTACGGTCGGGAGGCTGAAGCAGGAAAAGTTGACACCTAGCTATGAAACCACATAATCAAAATTGCGTGCCCTCAATGGTGTGACATCACGTAGGTGGGCGGGGCAAACATCAAACAGGAAGTTGACCCTGTAAAGCATGAGGTGAGGAAAATGACATAAGCTTTTGTTAGAGTTCATCCTAAATCAAATCAAATCAAATCAATTTATTTTTTGTATAGCGTCAAATCACAACAGAAGTTATCTCAAGACGCTTTATATGTAGAGCAGGTCTATGACCGTACACCTAAGGTCATAAAATGGTCATAGCTAATATATTACACAAACCTTTGATGGAAACATGAATATGATGTCCTACTGTTTGGGTCAGTGCTAAAGGTGCTAGCTTTAACAGTGCTAGCTTTGCTAATGAAGAAAATGATCAACCTTGCTATGAAGAACAACTGTGTATGCTCTGTATGCTCTACATTAGTGTGTGTGGACCCCTAATCCAGTGGTTCTCAACCTTTTTAAGTAACGACCCACCAGAATAATCAGGTTGGTGTTCGTGATAGGGATGTTAATAATTAACCGTTTAACCGTTAACCGACATTAAGCATTTTAACCGATTAACGCTATCGGTTAAAACGGTTAAAAGAAATGTTAATAATTAACTCAAAAGCTGAGCGGCTCAGAGGAGCGGCTCGTCTCTTTTAAGGTCACCTATTATGCAAAATGCACTTTTCCATGTCTTTTAAACATCAATATCTGTCCCCAGTGTGTCTACAGGTCACCATAGTATCATAAAAGACCATCCTCTCTCTTTTTCTCCTGCTTCATCCCTCAGAAAATGGGTCTGAAAAAATGCTGATCAGCACATGCTTAAACTGGTGACATCGGTGACATTTTTCAGGCCATATAAGGGTTTCCTGGTGGAACGGTTAGAACCTCCAGCTAGGTCACCCCGCCCACAGAGTGGCTCTCTCGCTGTCCGCCTCGTAACTATAAGCAAAGTCTGCTCCTACTTCTGTTAGTATGCAAGAACCAGCAGAACAGTCTTCATATACTCCCATCATCTGAGATAAATATAACATGTTCTTTCACAAAGGCTTTATGTAAATACACTGTTTAAAACAGTTGATATGAAAAATGTATTTGATGTCATGCATGTAGAAGAGTACAGGTAGTAAATAGTGACTGTAAGCAACACAACACATTTCTGTTTCACAGTCAAACTTTATTTGAGTAGACAGATGACAATATTAATTATTCACAGCATTTTGAACGTGAACAGATAACCACATTTCACAACATAAATATGGCAATAACTGTCTGACAAGTAGAACCGTTACTCTGAAACATAACATAACGTAAGTCCTCCCAGTAGCTGCTGATACTGTGGTTACTGAGCAGTTTTTATATAAGTTCAGTTATGTTGTCAGAGACAGGATAAAGTCTATTTCAGCATGGTAAGCTACGGAAAGTGTAACGTTAACCGGTCTGTAGTCATGGTAACACAGAGACAGCTCCTACAATAAATACTATACCATTACTCTGATTACTTTACTACGCTTATAAGGTGTCTTTTACCAGAAATAATGAACTGACTACTGTTTCACATCTTCTATTTTCCACCCTGGTGTTCGCTGTGTTTACACACCGTCACATGTAGCTACATGCTACCATGTTAGCTCTGTAATGTAGCTACATGCTAACATGTTAGCTCTGTATCTCCCATGTAAATAGAACTACTGTATCTGCTCACAGCAAATGTTTTCTTCTCCACTGGGATGATTCTGTCGGTCATTTCTCACAGATGGATCTGTAAAGACAAACGTAAAACAGAGGGTATGTTTACGGTTTACAGAGTTAAACCGTCAGGAAAACCTGGAATCTTGTTGTTCATTTCTCGCCAATTTCAGATCAGATTCCTCCGGTAACATGTGCTGTGTGAAGTTTCTGGTTTATAAACTTTTAAGTAGTTTATTTTTCACGGTACAGCATAACTGCAGTGTGAAACTCTTCCTGCTGCCTGCTCTCTCTAGCTCAGGGCGAGCTGCAGGGCAGGGAAGAAAGTGACGCTGTGTTGAGGGCGTTTGATTGACAGCGGACAGCAGGAAATGCTGACCAATCAGAGCAGACTGGGAGGAGACAGGCTCTGAATCAGAGTTTTTCAGACAGAGGGTGAAAGAGGCTTTATGCAGGCAGACCGAGGCAGACAGTATGAGAAGAATAACGTTGTTTTTTTTAACATTACAGCATGTAAACATGTTCAAGTACAACATTAAAATACATCTATGAACCTGGAAATGAGCATAATATGAGACCTTTAAGGAGAAAAGCCGGTCCACCTTAACAGCCCACCTTAAGAGGTGGAGCCGGTCTCTGGCTCGCTTGAGCGGAGCGGAGGAGTTGTAGTTTCGTAGCACTTATTCACCGACAAATAAACTGTACACACACTGCTATACCTACGTTCACAGCTAGAACGCCACCAACAACCTCACACTCACTGCCAACACACACACACGGACAATTGTTAAAGTTACGTCGCACTGACAGACTGTATGTGTGGCGGCGGCGGCGAGGAAGAAGCCTCCGGGCAATGCTAGAGCTGCTAACGTAGCACAAATACACACATTGTTAATCGGGCAATCGCTATCGTTGATCCGGGCAGACACACAGCTGACAACCTGCTAAACTAAACTAAATGTGCGGTGGAGACTTTTACTGGGAAAGTGGCTGCATGTCCGCGACACTACACGCAGCATCGTAGCTGCTAAGTTAACGCTCCCGGACGGTGAACTGGAGACTCCCGTCAACCAATATCTGTTGTGCTACTGCAGCTGGTACAATGCTTCACAAATCTTGTCGGTTAATGGTTAATAATTGGTTAACGAGGGTCGGTTATCAGTTAAGAACATTTTACAAAATGAGCATCCCTACCACAGACCATGGATGTACAAGTAAATGGAATAATTCTAGAATTCTTTAGAAGACTAGAAATAGGTTGCGTCTGAAATTCCACACTAACATGCTATTTAGTACGCTAAAACAGTACATGAGATTTTTTAGTACGTCCGAAATGTTAGTATGAAACCAATAGTTGCGAATTGCATACCATTTCCGGCAGCATAAATTTCCCACAATGCAGTGCAGTAGTGACGACAACATTTATAACAGATGTTGAGGGACAGCTCTGCAACATCAATAACGCCTCTCTAACAACTTGCCTCAGTACAAGAGGGCTTATTGGCAGGGTTAACATACGTTTATATTACTAAGCAACTGTGAATTAAAAACAAAAATACGGTCCTCTCTCTAGGTTCATGGTGGAGAGGAGGTCGTGTTGCTCTGGCTCTATCGATCTGGTGTGGAGAGGAGGTCGTGTTGCTCTGGCTCTATCTATCTTGACGTGGAGAGGAGGTCGTGTTGCTCTGGTTCTGCCTATATGGCGTAGAGAGGAGGTTGTGTTGCTAAGGCTCTATCTGGTTGGCATCGAGAGGAGGTCGTGTTGCTCTAGCTCTATCTGTTTGGCGACGCCTGGAAGCTGCTTGACATCCTCCTGGATCCACCTTCACACTTATATTTACATTATACATATTATTTTTTGTCATGGATTGTCTATGTTGTATTTTCATTATATTGTTACTCTGTACACACGACATCCATTGCACATCTGTCCGTCCTGGAAGGGGGATCCCTCCTCTGTTGCTCTTCCAGAGGTTTTTTCCATTTTTTTTCCCTGTTAAAAGGTTGGGTTTTTTTGGTTAAGTTTTTCCTTATCCGATGAGAGGGTCGTACTGTCAAGGACAGAGGATGTCGTATCCTGTACAGATTGTAAAGCCCCCCGAGGCAAATTTGTGATTTGTGATTTTGGGCTATACAAATAAAATTGACTTGACTTGAAATATGCGCTTAATATTGTGTTATATCAAGTGTTGCAGAAAACTGATTTTATGAATCTTGGTGATTTCCAAGTTGTGTTCAAGCTGATCAGATCAGATGTCAGAAGATCACAGACATGTTTTTTGCCCTCTTTATTTTTTAGGGATACTGTTTAAAAGCTTTTAACCTGAGAAAAACGTGAAAACCAAATAAAAGGAGCATGGTCACTTCAGGGTCAAACTTCACCCCCCTTGCCTTCGTGAAAGAATGACAAACAATACAACTATAAAACGGCGAAATCTTCTGCTTTCCATTGGAACATTTATCTTTTCTTTAGCAGTAAAATTAACAGATATATCTCTGGATAAAATTCTTGGTCGCCAGTAACTTCTAATCACAGTTAAAGCGATACTGAACTTTGGTATAACTTTGGATTGTATTGCTAACTAGCCGTGATATATGCCCAACTAAAGGAGGAAATTGTCATCAATTGCTCCTAAGTGGATTACGGTTTGTTATTATGATGTGTTAATATGTATTGTTATGAAGCTACGTGTTGTTATGTGTTTTTATGAAGCTAAGTGTTGCTATGAAGCTATGTGTTATGAGTTTTCAATTAAGCTATGTGTTGTTATGTGCTGCTATGAAGCTATGTGTTATCTGTTTTTATTTAACCTATGAGTTGTTATGTGTTTTTATTTAAAGGTCCCATATTATGCTCATTTTCAGGATCATACTTGTATTTTGTGTTTCTACTAGAACATGTTTACATGCTGTAATGTTCAAAAAAAACTTTATTTTCCTCGTACTGTCAGCCTGAATTTGCCTGTATTTACCCTCTGTTTTAAACGCTCTGTTTTAGCGCATTTCGACGGAATTGCAACATAATTGCGTTGCTAGGCAACAGCTTGGGTCCATGTGTACTTCCTGTCAGCTGATGACATTCACATACACTGCAACCAGGAATAAACTGGGACACATTTAGAATGTTTATGTTTAAAACTGTGTAAAAGGTATAAATATTGTATATTTGTGACATCACAAATGGACAGAAATCCTGACAGCTTGTTTCAAATGCAGAGTTTCTGAATACGGGCTGTGTATTTCCCTGTGGATTGAGTGTTTCGATACTTTTTCACAGTATTTATATAGGACTTAAGCCTGCTTTATAATAAAAAAACATGAAAGTCTCACTTTTTTATAATATGGGACCTTTAAGCTATGTGTTATGTGTTGCCATGGTAGCGCTCAACGCAGCAGCACGCCTCCTGTCTCTTGCTGTTTTAGATTTTTTTAGTCTTTAGAATTTTTTTTAGTCTTTAGATTGTCTTTCGATTGTTTTCTTCATAGCAGTATGTTTTTTTAAACCTACTGTCTCTGTCTCTATCTAGTCTCTATCCATTCATCCATTCGTACCCACCTCCTCACCCTTGGTTACACTGCACTTATTGCACCACAAACTTACGGTTGTGCGGGCGGGTGTAAATTCTCTGTGTATATTCTGTTATTTATTTTATAATTGTGTATGTATTCCCGATCTCATATTTATCGACTAATTGCTATTGTTGCTGTTATATTTATATGTTTATAAGGATGATTGTATTTAATTCATTATTGTTATTCGATTGATTGAGAGATCGATTGTTTATTATACAAGGATGAGAGAGTAACAAACAGGAACAAAGAATCTCACTGCCATCTCAATGTGTATGTGATCAATAAACTAAACTTGAACTTGAACTTGTTATGAAGATATGTGTTATCTGTTTTTGTTTAAGCTATGTGTTGTTATGCGTTGTTATGAAGCTGTGTTGTTATGAAGCTGTGTTGTTATGCGTTGTTATGAAGCTGTGTTGTTATGAAGCTCTGTAGGGTCCTGTGATTTCCGCGATGAGGGAAACATGGATGGAATCGCAGAATTTGATAATAAAAATGGAATCAATTGCAAACTGCTGAACATTGTGAAATTGCCAAAATGTGGATGCAATTGATACAAATCCGGGTTTTGCCTGCCATCATAAGCATTTTCTTCACAGCGCCTAAGCCAAATGAACAGAAAAATAACTATGCTGCTTTGTTTTGGTGTCATTTATGGGCACAGTGCTTCTACCCTCTGGTGGCTACTCAGTGCGAGATCTACGAAAAATATGAAGACTCTGAAATGTTCCCGCGGTACCAGTCCATCTATCCCCTCAGTCAAAAACGGCTTACTGGCAGGACCTTGCAAATATATTGTGCTGGTTAAACTTTCAGGGAACGCACCCTATGTTCACCCTGACAATGCTACATTATTTTTCAGACCGTCTGCCTGACTATGCCTGTATTCACCCTCTGTCTGAAACGCTCGCTCCGTTTTAAAGTCTTTTTAAGGCCACCTCCCAAAAAAGGCTGCTCTGATTGGTCAGCTTTTTGGGGACTCACTGGGTGTTTCAGCTACACAGAGTTTAGCGGCACTTCTACCGGTGACTGTATAGTTGTGACATCATAACCTTACGGAAGTCATGTTAGCATGTAGCTACATTACAGAGCTAACATGTTAGCATGTAGCTACATTACAGAGCTAACAAGTTAGCATGTAGCTACATTACAGAGCTAACATGTTAGCATGTAGCTACATTACAGAGCTAACATGTTAGCATGTAGCTACATTACAGAGCTAACATGTTAGCATGTAGCTACATGTGACGGTGTGTAAACACAGCGAACATCAGGGTGGAAAATAGAAGATGTGAAACAGTAGTCAGTTCATTATTTCTGGTAAAAGACACCTGATAAACGTAGTAAAGTAATCAGAGTAATGGTATATTATTTACTGTAGGAGCTGTCTCTGTTACCATGACTACAGACCGGTTAACATTACACTCACTGTAGTTTACCGTAGCTGAAAGACTTTATCCTGTCTCTGTCAACTAAACTGCAGGTGGGATTAAAAATGCTGTGTATAATTAATATTGTCATCTGTCTACTCAAATAAAGTTTGACTATGAAACAGTTGTTGCTTACAGTCACTATTTACTACCTGTACTCTTCTACATACATGACATCAAATTAATGTTTCATATCACCTGATTTAAACTGTGTAATTACATAAAGCCTTTGTGAAAGAACATGTTATATTTATCTCAGATGATGGGAGTACATGAAGATTGTTCTGCTGGTTCTTGTAGACTAACAGAAGTAGGAGCATACGTTGCTTATAGTTACGAGGCGGGGTCACCTAGCTGGAGGTTCTCACCGTTCCACCAGGAAACCCTTATATGGCATGAAAATCGTCACCGACGTCACCAAAGTAAGGAAGAGTGCTCAGCGTTTTTTCAGACGCATTTTCGGACAGATGGAGCAGGAGAAAAAAAGAGAGGATGGTCTTTTATGATACTATGGTGGCCTGTAGACACAATGGGGACAGATATTGATGTTTAAAAGACATGGACAAGTGCATTTTGTCATAAAAGGTGACCTTTACATTTTTTATAAAAATCTTTGGTATTAATTATACAGTAATGTGGATGATACATACTGTATGTGATATAAGAGGATCATAGTCAACTAAGGCAGAAAGCAAAACAATAACAGTAAAGACAGGGAAAACAAACTCACAACAACACAGCTTGTGTGTCTCTTTGACCCTGTGAGCTATTCCCATTGGAGACGGATCTTAGTTTAGTTAAAGGTTCAACCAAGTGGGCTCGGTCACAGGTTAGAGATCAGACAAATATCAGCTCCCTCACTCAGATTTGAAGGCCGTTGCAAAAATAAAACATGTCATATTAACGTGAATCACCTACCCAAACTAAACAGTTCTCATGGGACTCGTGACTAGAGGTTACCGGCAATCCTCAACTTTATCCAGCGATATCTTTGTCAAATCTCTCTGTGCTAAGGAAAAGATATACGCACCGATGGAAAGCTGAAGATCTCGCCGTTCGAGAGGTGCATTGGTTGTCATTCTATCATGAAGGTAAGGGGGTGAAGTTTGACCCTGAAGAGGCCATGCTCCTTTAATTTGGTTTTCACGTTTTTGTCAGGTTAAAAGCTTTTAAAAAGCACCCTTAAAAAATAAAGAGGGAAAAAAAACATGTCTGTGATCTTTTGACATCTGATCTTATCAACACACCTTGGAAATCATCAAGACTCATAGGCCCAATGTTCCCAACGTCCACACGTCCTCTCACACTCACAGACTTCGAGGTGCGTTCCCGCAAAGCCTGTGAGGCTTCAGGGCTGTCCCACTGACAGACCGTCAGGTCCTTGAGGGCTCTCTCGCTGACATTTTGAGCCCTTTATGAGCACTTTCCGTAAGTTTGCGTTTCTGCAGACTTTGCCTGAGGGAATTACCCACAATTCATAGCGTTGTGACGTTAAACACAGGGCTACCATGGTTAACAGGGGAAGCCCGGAGGCGTAAAAAAAAAAAACAGGACGGCACATGGGTGTTCAACCTAGCATATTGCATTTACACAGAAACATTAACATTAAGGATTTAAGAAGGTACATAAAAAACACATGAAATCAGAGGAATGCATCATTAGACTATATGACACACCTGGTTTATTCATCAACCAGCTCTTTTAATTTTGCGTAATGAATTTGACAAAAGTTAGTAGTTTGTTAGTCGTTAGTAGTCTCAGTCTCAATGTATAATTTCAGCCTAGTAGCCTGCTGACGAGAACATTTTTCATTTTTAAACCACTGCCTCTCAATAACCCTCTGTTGTTTATGTCCCACAAGCACTGCTGTGTGCCTCGCTCTGTCTCCCCTCTCTCTCCTTTTACTCAGGCTTCTCTGTGCTGGACCATCAGTCGTTCTGTGACGTCTCTCTGCCTCTCTGGTGGTGCCTCATTCCACATGACAGATGTTGCTAAGGCTCTATCTGGTTGGCATCGAGAGGAGGTCGTGTTGCTCTAGCTCTATCTGTTTGGCGACACCTGGAAGCTGCTTGACATCCTCCTGGATCCACCTTCACACTGATATTCACATTAAACATATTATTTTTTGTCATTGATTGTCTATGTTGTATTTTCATTATGTTAAATAGTAAATAGTAAAATAAAAGCGGTAACGTGATATGTTGCCACAAACTGCTGTCCCATTCGTATTTATACCATTTCAAGCCCTCGCCGCCTCTCACACTCAACCATTTATCAGGTGAAGTCAGTCATGTCCCTGAGGGTTCAGGGCTTATAAGGTCTTAGGGAGGACATTGGGATTGGGTCATATAATCAGTTTTCTGCAACATTTTTGAATATTTAGCACCTATTTGGCCCCTAGGGACCAAATTTGCAACTCCCAGATATCTACGTATATCTTTTCATAACATACTTTATAAACCTACGTCTGTGTCAAACGTGTTGCTTTTATTGCAAAATGCACAATTGTTACAAATATTTCAACTTAGCGGGACAAATCTGTTTGGTTGCAAATGGTCAACTTTAGTCGATTAGTCATTTTTTATGCTTTTTCATGCTGAATGACTTATTTCCAAGAAACTTAAGAGCACACGATTTAGGGTGCTGCTTTTGTGTTATTCTTTGTGGAGAAACTCAGTTTCACAGATCTGTCAATCAACTACTCCATTAGTAAATTGAGTGGTAATAATTTCTTTGTTCGAGCACAACCGTACGATTTTCTCTTCTAACTCTCGTCAAGAAAGAAAATAAAGAGTATTTCCCAAAATGTAGAAATATAGCTTAAAAATGAATCCTGATTTACTTAAAATAAATCTGGATTTAAAATCAGAATCTTTTTAATAATATGGTGTTTTGTGTAATTTGTAGACACAAGGTTCCATTGTCCCAAATCCTGGTGTTTTTTTTTTTTATTTTAACCAGGGCTGTCAAAATTAACACGATAACACGTCAACACTAATTTGTTTTATCACCACAAATTTATTTAAAGCATAACGCAACTTGCAATTTCAAGGTTGTAGCAGCTCAGTTTCAAAGCTAGAGTGAAGATACTGGTATCATATGAAACTAGAAAACCTGAAGAATCCATCGGTACCAACCATGTCATACTAACTTACTTACTTACGCAAAGGAGGCTAAATAACGCTCCAAACTTACTCCAAACTCCAGATCAGTGAATGTAAATGGGTTCTATGGGTACCCCCGAGTCTCCCCTTTACAGACATGCCCACTTTATGATAATCACATGCAGTTGGGGGCAAGTCATAGTCAAGTCAGCACACTGACACACTGACAGCTGTTGTTGCCTGTTGGGCTGCAGTTTGCCATGTTATGATTTGAGCATATTGTTTTATGCTAAATGCAGTACCTGTGAGGGTTTCTGGACAATATCTGTCATTGTTGTATGTTGTTAATTGGTTTCCGATAATGAATATATACACACATTTGCATAAAGGAAGCATATTTGTCCACTCCCATGTTGATAAGAGGATTAAATACTTGACTATTCTCCCTTTAAAGGGACTGTTTGTAACTTTTTAAGCGTATAAATGTACCAGGTCGGGACACATGCGCGCTCGCATATGCGCGCTCGCGTGTGGCCGGAGTCTGCTCCTCTGTCTGCTTGCCTTCACTCACACAGTGCGCGCGCGTTCTCGCTGTCTCGCTCCACCTCTAGACGTGAACGCGCGCTCACTCCACACTGCAGAATAGTTAGTTTAGCTCTGAGAATTTCTAGTGAATGTACAGTGGACGTTTGTGCAGAAATAACTGCTGCAGCTCCTCCAGACCAACAGAAGTTTTCCGTGTCTTGTGAAGTGACGGGGCTCCACAGCGAGAAACGTTATCAGCGGCACCCAGTCGGAGACGGTAACGTTTCTCTTCCACCGTCCCGCTTTTCCTGCTCAACCTCCAGTGTCTCCCTCTCAGGAGGGAAGCACCGGAGGCTGAGCAGGAAAAGCCAACACTAGGATCAGCATTGATTCATGGAGAGACCTTCGTCTGGTCAGCTAACATTACTGCCAAGCAGCTGAAATATAAGTGATATTGTGCTTTTAGCTGATGTGTGTCGCCTCACGATGCTCGTTCAGGTATATTTAGAGCAAGCAAGTGCGAGCCCGACAGTCAGCGACACCTCGCTGACTTTCGTTGACTTCACGGCCACAGGTGTCGCTGTTAACAAGCATTTCTGAAAGTTACAAATAGTCCCTTTAAGGTACATTTTGAACTGATAGAAAATGTGTGATTCATTTGCGATTAATCACGATTAACTGTTTTAATCAATTGACAGCCCTAGTTTAAACACAAAACTGTAAGCTCCAAATCACACAGCCACTGGGATTCTTACCAGTCTTAACAGCAGCAGTTCTCTGGCAAAGTTTATGGTTCATTATCAACCTTACTGGATGTAATGAGCCTTTAACTGCTTCAACATACAGTCCAATAAGTTTAAAAATGAACTTGATGTACCTGCTGTAACTGCTGGCACCATGGCAACCAAATGTTTAATCTTGTCAGTTTGAACATTTTTACCTGGCTCTTGAAACGTAAGGCTCCTTATGTGTGTTACCATGAAAATATGTACATCTGGAGGGAATCAGTCTGACTTGCTAGCATCTAAGCCAGGGGTCAGCAACCTTTACTATCAAAAGAGCCATTTTAGACAAAGAAAAAGAAAAAAATCTGTCTGGAGCCGCAAAAACATTTGAACATTGTGATGAAGGTAACACAGTTACCAATGAGCCGTGTAATTCAATGAGCCGTGGCCTATAAAGACCAGCTCTGGACGACATGCTCGTCTCAGTCCGCGGAGCTCAGAAGCCCCGTCCGTGTTGCTGCACAAAGTGCAATCGCTTGTTTTTTCAAAGTTTATTAAGATTGAACGACACGTGCATTTCCAAATTGCCCCAACTTTGACACAGCACATCCTCGGGTCCCCAGCAATACACCCGCCAAGTGTGAAGAAGATCGGATGAACGGTTCTCAAAAACATCTGAGATTACGAGATTAAAGTTATAACTTTACGAGAAAGAAAATCTTAATATTACGAGAATAAAGTCATAACTTTACAGGAAAAAGAGTTGTAATGTTACGAGAATAAAGTCATAACTTTATGAGAAAAAAAGTCATAATATTAAGAGAATAAAGTCCTAACTTTACGGGAAAAGAAGTCGTAATATTACGAGAATAAAGTCATAACTTTATGAGAAAAAAAGTCATAATATTACCAGAATAAAGTCATAAGTTTACGAGAAAGAAAATTGTAATATAACAAGAATAAAGTCATAACTTTGCCAGAAAAAAAGTCGTAATATAACAAGAAAAAAGTCATAACTTTACGAAAAAAAGTGGTAATATAACGGGAAAAAAGTCATAACTTTACGAAAAAAAAGTTGGAATATTAAGAGAATAAATTCATAACTTTATGAGAAAAAAAGTGGTAATATAACGAGAATAAAGTCATAACTTTACAAGATAAAAAGTCGTATAATTACCAGAATAGAGTCATAATTTTAGGAGAAAAAAAGTCGTAATATTACCAGAAAAAAGTCATAAGTTTACGAGAAAAAAAATTGTAATATGACGGGAATAAAGTCATAAGTTTACAAGAAAAAAGTTGTAATATTACAAGAATAAAATCATAACTTAACGGGAAAAAAGAGTTGTAATATTACGAGAATAAAGTCATAACTTTATGAGAAAAAAAAGTCTTAATATTATGAGAATAAAGTCATAACTTTATGGGAAAAAGAGTTGTAATACTACGACTTTTTTTCTCATAAACTTCTGACTTTATTCTCGTAATATTATGACTTTATTCTCGAATTCTCAGATTAATTTTTTTTCCTCAATGTGGCCCTAATACTCCGTCGTACCGTCGTACCAAAGACCTATAACGATGATAGATAAAAATGAGAATGTAAACAAAAAAAAAGTTATTCATTTCCATTTTTTAAAATCCTCAGGGAGCCACTGGAGAGGGACTGAAGAGCCGCATGAGCTCGCAGGTTGCTGACCCCTGGGCTAAGCTCTCACACACACTTTATCCGTGCAGTTTAGTGATGCAGCCAGCAGGGAGCAGAGTTTGACTACAGATAGCAGCACAGAGCAGGACTGACAGAGAGGGAGAGCAGAAAGCCAGGAGGAAAAACTGAGAAATGATCGAAATCATGAAAAACCAATATGTCACCGGTTGTGTTTGTTTGGGATGATGCTTTATTTGTTTAACTGGATCTGGCAGGATAATGGAGAGCTCTGTGGTGATATTATATCATAGACAGATCGTCGGATGGGTAGGTGAATGAGTTCACTCACTCAAATGGATGCAGCTACTCCTGTTGAGAGACAGAGAAGGGAATGACAGCTCTGGCCCTTTACATGTAAGACATACATGCTTGTTATTGAATGGACACTGGAGATAGCGTTTACTTGCAGTGTGAGTGCTGCAATAATCTGATTTAATCATCAGATCTGTGCGATTCATTTAGCCTTTGTGTCATCACTAAGTTACACATGCATGCACTCACACGCACAATAACGTACACATACATGTGCACCACCAGTCAAACCTCCCAGCAAGCATTGCAGCTTGGCAGGGTCGTTTCTCTACTTCCTGTTTGCTCCTCAACCTTTTTTCTCTTCCTGTCTCCTTCCCCTCTTTCCTCTCCTCCAGAGTTTTGTTTTGCACTCAGCCTCTTCCACTCCTCCATTTGGTCATCATCGTTTCTTTCTTGTTTTCTACACCAACTGATATTACAACAGTCTCACGACAGTTCGGGAAATTGAATAGAATAGAAGTACTTAGTTAGTTTTAGGAATAGATCGACTTGGTTTAGGCAACAAACTACTCAGTTAGGCTTAGGCAACAAACTACTCAGTTAGGTTTAGGAAAAGATCGACTTAGTTAGGCTTCGGCAACAAACTACTTAGTTAGGCTTAGGCAACAAACTACTCAGTTAGGTTTAGGAAAAGATCGACTTAGTTAGGCTTAGGCAAAAAACTTCTTAGTTAGGCTTAGGCAACAAACTACTCAGTTAGGTTTAGGAAAAGATCGACTTAGTTAGGCTTAGGCAACAAACTACTTAGTTAGGCTTAGGAAAAGATCGACTTAGTTAGGCTTAGGCAACAAACTTCTTAGTTAGGCTAAGGCAACAAACTACTCAGTTAGGTTTAGGAAAAGATCGACTTAGTTAGGCTTAGGCAACAAACTACTTAGATAGGTTTAGGAAAAGATCGACTTAGTTAGGCTTAGGCAACAAACTACTTAGATAGCTTGAGAAAAAGATGGTGGTTTGGGTTAAAATAACACCGGAAGTGCTGTAACTTAATTACGGAAGTTACGTGACAAATAAATCAACTTTGACTTGTGGTTTCACACGGGACACGAACACCGGTTTCCTGGTGAAAGTCCTGTGTTTTCTCTTTATTCTTCCCAGTTCACAATTATGTGAATTATATACTAATTGATTTTGTGCTGACCATCACGAAAAAAAAAGTGAAACTCATGTCTATGTACACGAATCAAGACATTCAATTTCGTGACTAGTTCACGAACTGCTGTCCGTCTTTTCTTCAGTGGATCATCTTATTTTGTGAACTGGTGTGAAATCTGGTGAAAGGGGAGAAGGGGGGCACACGGGAGGAGAGGGAGGGAAAGGCCAAAAAGAATAGAGGGAAGTGAAGAAAAGATGACAGAGAGAGAGGAAAGGAAGGTGAGAGGGGAAGGAAAGCACATGGAAGACTGTCAGAAAGGGGATGAGGGGATGAATGGAGCGAAATATTTAGAGAGATTTAGGAGGAAGAACAAGAGACAGGGAATCTGTGTGTGTGTGTGTGTGTGTGTGTGTGTGTGTGTGTGCGTGCGTGCGTGCGTGCGTGAGTGCGTGCGTGCGTGTGTGAGGGGATGGTGCCCTAAATGTGTGTTCATCTGGGTTAATTCTCAAGGACAGAACTATTAAAGATTAACAACGAACCACCATGTTTTATTGAGACGAGCTGCATTCGAGGGCATATGGCTCTAAACACAGACCTACTTAAAATGCTTTGTGTGTTTGTGTGTGTGTGTTTTTTCCTGCAGGCTTTTATTTTGTCCAGACAAAAAGACCTTCTTTTCTGAAAAGCCATGTCGTGACTGTAGGCATGGCTTTTTGCTGCAGTGCTGCAATGCTGCAGTCCTTCCTCCATTAGATTGGCCTCCCTTAAAGGTCCCATATTATAAAAAAGTGAGATTTTCATGTTTATTTATTATAAAGCAGGCTTAAGTTCTTTATAAATACTTTGAAAGTATCGAAATGCTCAATCCACAGGGAAATACACCAGCCCGTATTAAGAAACTCTGCATTTGAAACAAGCTGTCAGGATTTCTGTCCATTTGTGATGTCACAAATATACAATATTTAAAACCTTTACAGAGCTTTAAACATAAACATTCTAAATGTGTCCCAGTGTATTCCTGGTTGCAGTGTATGTGAATGTCATCAGCTGACAGGAAGTACACATGGACCCAAGCTATTGCCTAGCAACGCAATTCTGTTGCAATTTTATCGCAATTCTGTCGAAATGTGCTAAAACAGAGCGTTTCAGACAGAGGGTAAATACTGGCATAATCAGGCCGACAGTACGAGGAAGATAAAGTTTTTTTTTAACATTACAGCATGTAAACATGTTCTAGTTGAAACACAAAATACAAGTATAAACCTGAAAATGAGCACGATATGGGACCTTTAATGTCTGTCCACATTTTACTAAATGTCAGTTATGTTGGAAAAGATCAGGACATGCACATACTCAATCTGAAATGACACAGATTGTGGGCAAAAATAGATAAATACTGTAGATAACAAGAAACAAGTCTCGGTCAAAACCGAGTATATGTCTGGACTACGGTCCAGACATATACTCGGTCAGTAGTAGTCAGTATGTGAATTTGTGGCTTAATTGTTACACATATAGTCAGTGGTAATGTCTATCATGTTTTGTGAAAAAAATTTTCCACTTATATCTTAATGTTTGATTGAAAGACAACTTATAATGACATTCAGTAATAGTAAATGGTAACATTTACTAGTCAGTATATTACACATTTTATACAAGGTGAAAAGGTAATAGTATGACATACAGTCTGCAAGGTTAAATGTATTTCAGTTTTTTCTTAAAGCATGTGTATCAAAAGCATTCATCATATAAGTGGTGTGTAACAATATATACATACGTCGCGAAAGTTTATCAGCATTGAGATTCTCCCGCTTTTGTCACTGACGTTGTTGCTGCCGTATTTATTCCTAGATGGAGTGGTAACGGAGCAGCTACAATGTTAGCATAGTCTGATACTGATCGATCCGAACTCCATTCAGAAAAAAAGCATTTTAAAAGTTGTTTGCTTGTCGTCATGGTAACAGACCCGACAAAGCATGAATTCAGACTTTTTACTAATCAGCATCATTATGTTATTTTGGCACACTTTTGATCCGTTTACAACAACGTCGCTGCCGTATTTATGCCTAAATGATGTTATGTTGAGCGTTGATGGAGCAGCTACAATGTTAGCATAGCCTGACACTGATCCGAACTCCGTTCAGAAAACAAGCATTTTAAAAGTTGTTTGCTTGTCGTCTTGCGACCAGACCTGACAAAGCATGAATTCGGTCCTTTTACAAATCAACATCATGATGTTGTTATTTCGGCATTATTTTGATCCTTTTATTGCAATTAAATCACAGCACAGTCTGTTTATTTTGGGTTCATACTGCAGTAGCGACGTGTGGCTTAGTAGATACAGTCAGTGCAATGGAACTGTATGTGAATACAGCTCGCCGCCGGGTAACGTTATGAACCCAGACACAACGGCGTTTGGTTTTTCTGACATATCTGGGACTTCCACAACATGTACAAAGCGACAACAGTGGTTATTTCTTCCATGGCTGATGGAGGAAATGGAGGAAAGCGGGCAAAAATTTGCTTCGCGCTTGGTGTGAATACACGGTATTTCTCACTCACTCACTCACTCACTCACTCACTCAGTGACAGACTTTTGCGTTTGTAGGGCTGGCCCTCTGCGGTCCAGACAAATCTTACTGGGACATTGTAGCTTACCTATTGCGTGTTTATATCTGATCACGGCACTTTGCTTGCCACAGATAGTGAATTATCTAGCAATATTCATATACTCCAAGAGGTGTTCAGAACACCGGATCTTCAAACTCAACCGAGTATACTGAATCACCACTTATATTTACAGAATCGGTAGCTTTCAGCAATGGAGATCACATAAACATCATGACGTGATGATTGTGTTGCAAACGGGTTGCTGATGAGCAATTAAAGGAATAGTTTGACATTCTGGAAATTAGGGATGCACCGATACCACTTTTTTCAGACCGAGTACAAGTACTTGCATTTGGGTACCCGCCGATACCGAGTACCGATACGAGTACTTCTCTGTGCCAAAAGACCCTCATTAACAGCCAGCTGGAGGGTGTGAGCGACACACGGCAGGCTGGGGAGTCCCGCATACGGTGCTCCAGGTCGGCTTGGAAAGGCTCGGGCGAAGGTGCTTCCCGGGGCCGTGACCGTGACCAAAGTGTCACCGGGGTGGACTGTCCTTAGTGCGCCCCAACCGCGTCGTGCCCCCAGGGCGAGGCTCGGCCCACGTTAAAGGGCCAGGGGTCTGCGGCAATGTCAGCAACCCACCCGACCCGTCTTGAAACACTGACCAAGGACTCTAACGCACGCAAGTGTCAGAGGGTGCAAGCAAAACCCCGTGGCGCAATGAAAGTGAGCTGGCTAAGGTGGGATCCCGGACCCGCGGGGTCGGGCGCACCACCGGCTCGTCTCGCCCGCACCGTCGAGGAGGTGGAGCGTGAGCGTGCGATAGGATCCGAAAGATGGTGACGAGATGATCACGTCACGCTGCCGTAAAGAGGTATCGTAGCCGTTTTGCGAGTAGGAGTACGTGAGCACAATATCGGTGCATCCCTACTGGAAATACTCTTATTTGCTTTCTTGCCAGGAGTACTTAATTTACGCCACTTCCAGTGTTATTTTAACCCAAACCACAATCTTTTCCTGAGTAGTTTTTGACACGGAACTTCAGTACTTATGTTACGCCACTTCCGCTGCAGTGTTACCATGATTTTTTCCTAAACCTAACTAAGTAGTTTTGTTACCTAATCCTAACTAAGTCATTTTCTTGCCCTAACCTAGCTGAGTAGTTTTGTTGCCTAATCCTGACTAAGTAGTTTTCTTGCCTTAACCTAGCTAAGTAGTTTTGTTGCCTAATCCTGACTAAGTAGTTTTCTTTCCTTAACCTACCTTTGTAGTTTTGTTGCCTAATCCTGACTAAGTAGTGTTCTTGCCTTAACCTAGCTAAGTAGTTGTGTTGCCTTATCCTGACTAAGTAGTTTTCTTTCCTTAACCTAACTAAGTAGCTTGCTTGCCCTAACCTAAGTAGTTTTGTTGCCTAATCCTAACTAAGTAGTGTTCTTGCCCTAACCTAGCTAAGTAGTTTTCTTGCCTTGTCCTAACTAAGTGGTTTTCTTGCCTTAACCTAACTAAGTAGTTTTGTTGCCTAATCCTGACTAAGTAGTGTTCTTGCCTTAACCTAGCTAAGTAGTTTTGTTGCCTAATCCTGACTAAGTAGTTTTCTTGCCTTAACCTAACTAAATAGTTTTGTTTCCTTAACCTAGCTAAGTAGTTTTCTTGCCTAATCCTGACTAAATAGCGTTCTTGCCTTAACCTAGCTAAGTAGTTGTGTTGCCTAATTCTAACTAAGTAGTGTTCTTGCCCTAACCTAGCTAAGTAGTTTTGTTGCCTAATCCTGACTAAGTAGTTTTGTTGCCTAATCCTGACTAAGTAGTTTTCTTGCCTTAACCTAACTAAATCGTTTTGTGGCCTAATCCTTACTAAGTAGTTTTCTTTCCTTAACCTAACTAAGTGGTTTTCTTGCTTTAACCTAACTACGTAGTTTTGTTGCCTAATCCTGACTAACTTGTTTTCTTTCCTTAACCTAACTAAGTGGTTTTGATGCCTAAACCTAACCAATTGTTGCCTGTGAAGACGGAAGTTTATTTTGAAAAGACTGGAGCGGAAATTGCCACTGGACTTTTGTGGGGAAACGCACAAAAAATAAAAAATAACTTTTCCTAAGATATCATACGTTGTATGAGAATACATTGCACTAATTCAAACATTTGATCTGGTCTGCAGGGGTGGAACTGGAAGTAATAAATAACATTTACTGTCATTACTATAACTAAGTCACTTTTTAAAATGGACTTTTAAAATCAGTTGTTCTACTTCTACTTAAGATTTTTTATCTCAAGTATTATACATTCTACATTTCAAGTCGCATCCATTATAGAGTGAAAACAAGAGTCACATGAGAAAGTCAAATCAGCAGAGGAGAAGCTGCTGGTGAATCTGCGGCCGCAGGAGGGCAGAGCTCCAGAGCTCCAGAGCTCCAGAGAGGGGACACTCTGGGAAAGATACATGTTAGATGTTTACGTCCCAGAATGCTCCTGGTGGATCCTTCAGCAGTGACTACTGCGTTCACTGAGAGAGAGGGAGGAGTGCACAACCTCTGTGATGTTTCTGGCTGTAGGCCTGTCGAGTTGTGACTGCAGAGAGCTTATTCAGCTTAAAACTAGGGCTGTCAATCGATTCAAAAATTTAATCATGACTAATCGCATGAATGTCCATGATTAATCGTGATTTATTGTGATTAATCGCAAATTAATCACATATTCTTTATCTGTTCAAAATGTACCTCAAAGGGAAATTTGTATGATAAGAGTATTTAATATTGGTTACAGTGGGACAGAGATGTTGAGTGAACTGGTTACAGTGGGACAGAGATGTTGAGTGAACTGGTTACAGTGGGACAGACTGGTTGAGTGAACTGGTTACAGTGGGACAGACTGGTTGAGTTAACTGGTTACAGTGGGACAGAGAGGTTGAGTGAACTGGTTACAGTGGGACAGAGAGGTTGAGTGAACTGGTTACAGTGGGACAGACTGGTTGAGTGAACTGGTTACAGTGGGACAGAGAGGTTGAGTGAACTGGTTACAGTGGGACAGACTGGTTGAGTGAACTGGTTACAGTGGGACAGAGAGGTTGAGTGAACTGGTTACAGTGAGACAGACTGGTTGAGTGAACTGGTTACAGTGGGACAGAGGTTAAGTGAACTGGTTATATTATACGTTGAAAATGAATGAGCAGAGAAGTTGGACCTTTGGGTAGATGGTGGAGGACTCTGTGGAGCATGAGGCCGTTTAGTCAGGTGAGAACGACAATACAGTCACTGAACTCACTCGCCAGAGAATGTCAAAAAACACTCCGTTGCCTAGCAACATAGCGTCGTGAGTGTTTGCTATGTGTATAGAAACTACATGCTCTCTATTTGCTTCAAATCAATGTGTGTGTTTGTGGCTGCAGCCACTGTGGGGTTCTATTATCTCTACATCTCTGTGTTGTATGCATTGATGATGCTTTATTCTACTGGTAATTCAGGTGTCAGGGTCAGGCTGTTTGATTGATGTAGTCTAAAGCCAGGAACACACCAGGAACGTCAGGAGCGCGTGGCGGCTGCGTTACCTGTTGTTTTTTATTTCGACGTCAGTGTTAGAGTGGCCACACTGTCCGCGTGTGACGTGCGTGAGACGAGTCTCAGCTACGTCTCTTCTAGAGATTCGAGGTCTCGCCTATTTTGATGCATGCCGCGCGCGATTAACAGCAGCAACAGACAGTGAAAGTGATCTATTGACTGTATATTAACATCATACCAGCAAGATTACTACAGTTTCGATGTCTATCCGTAGAATATGTTACGGAGATGAAAAAAAGTAAAGACTTATTTTTAAATCAACACTTCCGGTGTGCCGCATAGCGCCATCTAGTGGGCCGCGAGGCAGTGGTACTAGATTATTTTTTTATTATTATTTAGCAAAGTGAACAGGTAAAACCTAAAGGAGGTAAGATGCCAGCTGCCGTAAAACCAAAGCCTATTGAAGGAGGCTGAGACACGGGCGGACACGGGTCTTGTATTGGGTATAACACATGCACAGTGTAACTGGAGCTGCGGTCGTGCGTTGCGATCGGCTCAATTTCGGCGAGTGCAGAGCAGATATTACTGCGCATGTGCGGTACCCCGAAAGCGCGTTGATTAAGTGTGACCCAACCTCCTTCAATAGGCCTTGTGTAAAAACACCAAACATCATCAGGTAGAGACAAACGTGTTTGCCACTGTTAGCTAGCTAACGTTCTCGGATGCAGTGAGACAAAATGGATCGGTTTTTAAAGCGAAAAAGTGATGTGGGAGACAACCCTGCGCCAGTAAAGGCTCCGAAGCGTGTGGTGAGGAAATATGACCCTGAATACATTAAAGAAAAAAGAAAAAGAAAAAACTTATTCTGTGGAACAGAAGAGTCAAGGAGGGACGATTTGACGTGTTTTCACTCCTAAGTGAAACTTTTGAAGCCACTCCTCGTGTCAACATATCCAGTGTTATAACCCAGCATTTGACTCAGTTGTCAGGAAAGTTTACAGACTACTTCCCAGAAGATGCACGAGATGGAAACCTTTGGATTTTGGACCCCTTCTCTGTGGATCCTGCTTCAGAAGACATAGCTCTCTCCACTGTGTTGGAAAATGAACTGATGGAACTATCAGCAGACAGCAGCCTGAAGCTTCAGCTCACACAAGTTGACCTTGCTTCATTCTGGATACTGGCTGCCAGTCAATATCCCTCTCTGTCAAAACGGGCAATCAAATTTCTGTTGCCTTTCACCACCACCTATTTATGTGAGTCAGGGTTTTCCATTGTGACTGTCACAAAATCAAAGGCAAGGAACAAACTGAAAGCAACTTTGAATGCTACTCTGCGTGTCAGCCTCTCACCCATCCCACCACGACTTGATCTCATTATTTCCCAGAGGCAAGCCCAAGTGTCTCACTGAGGTTAAGCAGAATATGTATTTTGGTCATTACAGCTGACAGTGGCATAACACATATCTACAGCCCAGTTTATTATTTGTTGTATAAACATGTTAGGTTTTTTACTAATTTATTTGGGAAGGTGGTCCTCGGAAATGTTTTGACAATCACAAGTGGGCCTTCAGTTGCAAAAGGTTGAGAACCCCTGTTCTAGAACATGCAGTGACTTGGAGAGCTCCATGAATGAATATAGCACGAAGTTTTAATTGTGGATTATTACTATTATTTACAAATTACCACATGATTCTTAATCTTTCTCTGTCTAAAAAAAATACAATGATATTTATAATGAAATGAAAAGGCCATTAAAAGGCAAACTCTATGTAGAAAGAAAGAGCTGACAGCAGCAGCTGCAGAAACGCAGCAGACACGCAGCTGAAATGCAGCTGGTGTGAACACCCGACGCATGAATCACGCAGCCGCCGCGCCACGCAGCCGCTGTGCCACGCAGCCGCCGCATGCTCCTGACGTTCCCTGTGTGTCCCGGCCGTCAAGCCCCAGACACACCAGGAACGTCAGGAGCTGCGTGTCTGCTGCGTTTCTAGTGCTGCTGTCAGCCTTTTCTTTCTACAAAGAGTTTGCCTTTTAATGGCCATTTCAGGCGTCAAAAATAGGCGAGATGTCTATTCTCTAGAAGAGAAGCTGAGACGCGCGTGAGACGCAGTGTGGCTGCTCAAACCTGTTAACACGGACGCCAACATATAAAAAAAAAAGGTAACGCAGCCGCCACACGCTCCTGACGTTCCTGGTGCGTCCAAGGCTTAATAATGCTTGTTGCACTCACTGCAATGTCCATACACTTTATGTGTTGTCTGTAATTTGTGTTTAATTGTCTGACTTTTGTCCTCTTTTCTGGTTAATCCTAGTAAAGCTACACTGAGGAAGGCGAATGTATATTTAGAATTGATAATCAGTTGTATGTACAGGCTGCAAAGTGCTAGTAAATAGTAAAGGAATTTATTGCTGGTTTGGACATAAGTGGCGTGATGTTATTCCAGTAGATGTACGTTGATGTTTTTACGGGTCATTTTACCTGACCCGTTTACTTTACTCTTACCTTAGTACATTTATTAACACAAGTAATCGTAATAGTAATAGGAAAGTAATAGTACTCTTTCCACCCCTGCTTGTTTTTAATTTCCACCTCTACTACCACAACTATATCCTCCGGGGACATTTTCTCCATATTTGTTGTTGTTATGGGAACATGAAATCCAGCATTTGATGGATTAGTTAAGAAAAGGAGCTGACATGCATTGGCTCGTTTCTGAGAGGCTAAAACTTTGTGAAAGAGTTCTACTCAACAACTTCCAAGGGGGCTCATTGACATGGGTGACATACGTTTATATTACTAAGCAACTGGGATTAAAAACAAAAATATGGTCCTCTCTCTAGGTTCATGATGGAGAGGAGGTCGTGTTGCTTGGGCTCTATCGATCTGGCGTGGAGAGGAGGTCGTGTTGCCCTGGCTCTACCGGTTTGGCGTGAAGAGGTGGTTGTGTTGCTCTGGCTCTACCGGTTTGGCGTGGAGAGGAGGTTGTGTTGCTCTGGCTCTACCTATATGGCGTGGAGAGGAGGTTGTGTTGCTAAGGCTCTATCTTGTTGGCGTGGAGAGGAGATTGTGTTGCCCTGGCTCTACTGGTTTGGCGTGGAGAGGAGGTTGTGTTGGAAGCTGGAAGTTGCTTGACATCCTCCTGGATCCACCTTCTCACTTATATTGACATTATACATATTCATTTCTGTCATATGGATTGTCTATGTTGTATTTTCATTATGTTGTTACTCTGTACACACGACATCTATTGCACGTCTGTCCGTCCTGGAAGGGGGATCCCTCCTCTGCTGCTCTTCCTGAGGTTTCTAAAATTTTTTCTCCCTGTTAAAAGGTTTTTTTTTGGTTAAGTTTTTCCTTATCCGATGACAGTGGGGGTCGTACTGTAAAGGACAGAGGGTGTCGTATCCTGTACAGATTGTAAAGCCCCTCGAGGCAAATTTGTGATTTGTGATTTTGGGCTATACAAATAAAATTGACTTGACTTGACTACTCTCTCCCAAACACACAAACCTTAAAAAAAACTAATGAGTGCTGCTACATTTTCTACCATTTCCATTTTCCAGGTACTTTCTAGGGCTGGGCGATATGGAGAAAATCCATTTTTGACCAAATACCTTGATTACGATATATTATATGGTTGACTACTGGTGCTTTTACAAAAATATTTTCACGATATGTTTGATAAATAATCATCATATCTGCGGATATAATGACTTAAGGCTGGCCCTCACTAAAATATTTTTCATATATTAACAGATGTGTAAAATGTGAGAGACCTCACACATGACGAGATGTTCTGTTAAATTGAACAGTTTTGTTCCTATAGTGTGTGGAGAGCAACGATTTGGCCCAAACAGCACCCCACACACTAACAGATTCATTCATGAACAACAAGAGTCATGTCTAAAATAAACAAAAAATGGAAATCTGGCAAAATCTCTCGTGATCAAACGTGACTTTACGTATATAAAAGGGGTAAAATTAATGATATGTATCATTTTTCTCTACACTTTCTCAATAAAAAAAAATTATCACAAAAGAAAGGAACATCTGGAAAGATCATCTTTAAAACCATCAAAGGATCAGGGCTTTGCTGACGAATGTCGGGAGGGGGGGAATCAGGCCCCAAATCAGCTTGATTGTAGTGTAGTGTGTCAAATAATAGAACAGCTAGAATAGTTCAGAAAACTACATCACTTTACTGTAAAGCCTGGTTTATGGTCGCTGAAGTGGAGCCAGCGCAAGGTGCGTTTGCTAGAAAAGTACGTCTTTGCTGCTTCTGCGCGGTGCGTGAAGGCTCCGCACCACGCTGAGCCTTCACGCAGCGCTGGGTCCTGCACCTCGGAATTTTTGTAACTATGCGCCCACTGCGCACACTTTTCATTTCAACATGGACGCCTTCGATGGAAGACTGGCCAAGCAGGTTGGCCTGTACAGACATCTCTACAACTGTCCATTGAGAGACCACAGGGACAGTCACATGACCACAGAGACAGTCCCATGACCACAGGGACAGTCCCATGACCACAGGGACAGTCACATGACCACAGGGACAGTCACATGACCACAGGGACAGTCATATGACCACAGGGACAGTCACATGACCACAGGGACAGTCATATGACCACAGGGACAGTCACATGTTATTAAATACTTGGAAAGAAATAGACAACACCCTGGGGAAAGAAGAGGCTTTTTCACGCAGGCTGTGAAAGTATACAGTATTTTAGATTGTTTCATAAAAGCTGAAAAAAAGGTCTCATGGATGAAGTGGCGACCCGAGGTGAAGCACCAAGAGACAGAAAATAATTTTGACTTGGAGGTAATCAACAGTAATAATTAGAGTACACAAATGCAATGTTTGAAGGTATGTTTTTTTTTTATTGTGAAAAAAACAACGCCTTGAGCATAATAAACGCCTCTGTGCATGCTCGTAGCTTAAACGCCTATGTGCGTGCTCGTAGCATAAAGGTCTCTGCGTGCTCGCAGATTAAACGCCTCTGTGCGTGCTCGTAGTTTAAAGGCCTCTGTGCGTACTCGTAGCATAAACGCCTCTGTGCGTGCTCGTAGCATAAACGCTTCTGCGTGCTCGTAGTTTAAAGGCCTCTGTGCGTGCTCGTAGCATAAACACCTCTGTGCGTGCTCGTAGCATAAACGCTTCTGCGTGCTCGCAGATTAAACGCCTCTGTGCGTGCTCATAGTTTAAAGGCCTCTGTGCATGCTCGTAGCTTAAACGCCTCTGTGCGTGCTCGTAGCTTAAACGCCTCTGTGCGTGCTCGTAGTTTAAACGCCTCTGTGCTCGCTCGTAGTTTAAACGCCTCTGTGCGTGCTCGTAGCTTAAATGCCTCTGTGCGTGCTCGTAGTTTAAACGCCTCTGTGCGTGCTCGTAGTTTAAACGCCTCTGTGCGTGCTCGTAGTTTAAACGCCTCTGTGCGTGCTCGTAGCTTAAACGCCTCTTTAGGTGCTCGCAGATTAAACGCTGTTGTGCGTGCTCGTAGTTTAAAAGCTTCTGTGCGTGCTCGTAGCATAAACGCCTCTGTGCGTGCTTGTAACATAAACGCCTCTGTGCGTGCTCGTAGATTAAAGGCCTCTGTGCGTGCTCGTAACATAAACGCTTCTGTGCGTGCTCGTAGTTTAAACGCCTCTGTGCTCGCTCGTAGCTTAAACGCTTCTGCGTGCTCGCAGATTAAACTCCTCTGTGCGTGCTCGTAGTTTAAACGCCTCTGTGCGTGCTCGTAGTTTAAACGCCTCTGTGCGTGCTCGTAGCTTAAACGCCTCTTTAGGTGCTCGCAGATTAAACGCTGTTGTGCGTGCTCGTAGTTTAAAAGCTTCTGTGCGTGCTCGTAGCATAAACGCCTCTTTGCGTGCTCGCAGATTGAACGCCACTGTGCGTGCTCGTAGTTTAAACGCCTCTGTGCGTGCTCGCAGATTAAACGCCTGTGTGCGTGCTTGTAGCATAAACGCCTCTGTGCGTGCTCGTAGCATAAACGCTTCTGTGTGCTCGCAGATTAAACGCCTCTGTGCGTGCTCGTAGTTTAAACGCCTCTGTGCATGCTCGTAGATTAAACGCCTCTGTGCGTGCTCGTAACATAAACGCCTCTGTGCGTGCTCGTAGTTTAAAGGCCTCTGTGCGTGCTCGTAGCATAAACGCCTCTGTGCGTGCTCGTAGTTTAAAGGCCTCTGTGCGTGCTCATAGGTTAAAGGCCTCTGTGCGTGCTCGTAGCATAAACGCCTCTGTTCGTGCTCGTAGCATAAACGCCTCTGTGCGTGCTCGTAGTTTAAACGCCTCTGTGCGTGCTCGTAACATAAACGCCTCGGTGCGTGCTCGTAGTTTAAACGCCTCTGTGCGTGCTCGTAGTTTAAACGTCTCTGTGCGTGCTCGTAGTTTAAACGCCTCTGTGCGTGCTCGTAACATAAACGCCTCTGTGCTCGCTCGTAGCTTAAACGCCTCTGTGCGTGCTTGTCGTTTAAAGGCCTCTGTACGTGCTCGTAGCATAAACGCTTCTGCGTGCTCGCAGATTAAACGCCTCTGTGCGTGCTCATAGTTTAAAGGCCTCTGTGCGTGCTCGTAGTTTAAACGCCTCTGTGCGTGCTCGTAGTTTAAACGCCTCTGTGCGTGCTCGTAGTTTAAAGGCCTCTGTGCTCGCTCGTAGCTTAAACGCCTCTGTGCGTGCTCGTAGCTTAAACGCCTCTGTGCGTGCTCGTAGTTTAAACGCCTCTGTGCTCGCTCGTAGTTTAAACGCCTCTGTGCGTGCTCGTAGCATAAACGCTTCTGCGTGCTCGCAGATTAAACGCCTCTGTGCGTGCTCATAGTTTAAAGGCCTCTGTGCATGCTCGTAGCTTAAACGCCTCTGTGCGTGCTCGTAGCTTAAACGCCTCTGTGCGTGCTCGTAGTTTAAACGCCTCTGTGCTCGCTCGTAGTTTAAACGCCTCTGTGCGTGCTCGTAGCTTAAATGCCTCTGTGCGTGCTCGTAGTTTAAACACCTCTGTGCGTGCTCGTAGTTTAAACGCCTCTGTGCGTGCTCGTAGTTTAAACGCCTCTGTGCGTGCTCGTAGCTTAAACGCCTCTTTAGGTGCTCGCAGATTAAACGCTGTTGTGCGTGCTCGTAGTTTAAAAGCTTCTGTGCGTGCTCGTAGCATAAACGCCTCTGTGCGTGCTCGTAACATAAACGCCTCTGTGCGTGCTCGTAGATTAAAGGCCTCTGTGCGTGCTCGTAACATAAACGCCTCTGTGCGTGCTCGTAGTTTAAACGCCTCTGTGCTCGCTCGTAGCTTAAACGCCTCTGTGCGTGCTCGTAGTTTAAAGGCCTCTGTGCGTGCTCATAGTTTAAAGGCCTCTGTGCGTGCTCGTAGCATAAACGCCTCTGTGCGTGCTCGTAGCATAAACGCTTCTGCGTGCTCGCAGATTAAACTCCTCTGTGCGTGCTCGTAGTTTAAACGCCTCTGTGCGTGCTCGTAGTTTAAACGCCTCTGTGCGTGCTCGTAGCTTAAATGCCTCTGTGCGTGCTCGTAGTTTAAACACCTCTGTGCGTGCTCGTAGTTTAAACGCCTCTGTGCGTGCTCGTAGTTTAAACGCCTCTGTGCGTGCTCGTAGCTTAAACGCCTCTTTAGGTGCTCGCAGATTAAACGCTGTTGTGCGTGCTCGTAGTTTAAAAGCTTCTGTGCGTGCTCGTAGCATAAACGCCTCTGTGCGTGCTCGTAACATAAACGCCTCTGTGCGTGCTCGTAGATTAAAGGCCTCTGTGCGTGCTCGTAACATAAACGCCTCTGTGCGTGCTCGTAGTTTAAACGCCTCTGTGCTCGCTCGTAGCTTAAACGCCTCTGTGCGTGCTCGTAGTTTAAAGGCCTCTGTACGTGCTCATAGTTTAAAGGCCTCTGTGCGTGCTCGTAGCATAAACGCCTCTGTGCGTGGTCGTAGCATAAACGCTTCTGCGTGCTCGCAGATTAAACTCCTCTGTGCGTGCTCGTAGTTTAAACGCCTCTGTGCGTGCTCGTAGTTTAAACGCCTCTGTGCGTGCTCGTAGCTTAAACGCCTCTTTAGGTGCTCGCAGATTAAACGCTGTTGTGCGTGCTCGTAGTTTAAAAGCTTCTGTGCGTGCTCGTAGCATAAACGCCTCTTTGCGTGCTCGCAGATTGAACGCCACTGTGCGTGCTCGTAGTTTAAACGCCTCTGCGTGCTCGCAGATTAAACGCCTGTGTGCGTGCTCGTAGCATAAACGCCTCTGTGCGTGCTCGTAGCATAAACGCTTCTGTGTGCTCGCAGATTAAACGCTGTTGTGCGTGCTCGTAGTTTAAAAGCTTCTGTGCGTGCTCGTAGCATAAACGCCTCTTTGCGTGCTCGCAGATTGAACGCCACTGTGCGTGCTCGTAGTTTAAACGCCTCTGTGCGTGCTCGCAGATTAAACGCCTGTGTGCGTGCTTGTAGCATAAACGCCTCTGTGCGTGCTCGTAGCATAAACGCTTCTGTGTGCTCGCAGATTAAACGCCTCTGTGCGTGCTCGTAGTTTAAACGCCTCTGTGCATGCTCGTAGATTAAACGCCTCTGTGCGTGCTCGTAACATAAACGCCTCTGTGCGTGCTCGTAGTTTAAAGGCCTCTGTGCGTGCTCGTAGCATAAACGCCTCTGTGCGTGCTCGTAGTTTAAAGGCCTCTGTGCGTGCTCATAGGTTAAAGGCCTCTGTGCGTGCTCGTAGCATAAACGCCTCTGTTCGTGCTCGTAGCATAAACGCCTCTGTGCGTGCTCGTAGTTTAAACGCCTCTGTGCGTGCTCGTAACATAAACGCCTCGGTGCGTGCTCGTAGTTTAAACGCCTCTGTGCGTGCTCGTAGTTTAAACGTCTCTGTGCGTGCTCGTAGTTTAAACGCCTCTGTGCGTGCTCGTAACATAAACGCCTCTGTGCTCGCTCGTAGCTTAAACGCCTCTGTGCGTGCTTGTCGTTTAAAGGCCTCTGTACGTGCTCGTAGCATAAACGCTTCTGCGTGCTCGCAGATTAAACGCCTCTGTGCGTGCTCATAGTTTAAAGGCCTCTGTGCGTGCTCGTAGTTTAAACGCCTCTGTGCGTGCTCGTAGTTTAAACGCCTCTGTGCGTGCTCGTAGTTTAAAGGCCTCTGTGCTCGCTCGTAGCTTAAACGCCTCTGTGCGTGCTCGTAGCTTAAACGCCTCTGTGCGTGCTCGTAGTTTAAACGCCTCTGTGCTCGCTCGTAGTTTAAACGCCTCTGTGCGTGCTCAAAGTTTAAACGCCTCTGTGCTCGCTCGTAGCATAAACGCTTCTGCGTGCTCGCAGATTAAACGCCTCTGTGCGTGCTCATAGTTTAAAGGCCTCTGTGCATGCTCGTAGCTTAAACGCCTCTGTGCGTGCTCGTAGCTTAAACGCCTCTGTGCGTGCTCGTAGTTTAAACGCCTCTGTGCTCGCTCGTAGTTTAAACGCCTCTGTGCGTGCTCGTAGCTTAAATGCCTCTGTGCGTGCTCGTAGTTTAAACACCTCTGTGCGTGCTCGTAGTTTAAACGCCTCTGTGCGTGCTCGTAGTTTAAACGCCTCTGTGCGTGCTCGTAGCTTAAACGCCTCTTTAGGTGCTCGCAGATTAAACGCTGTTGTGCGTGCTCGTAGTTTAAAAGCTTCTGTGCGTGCTCGTAGCATAAACGCCTCTGTGCGTGCTCGTAACATAAACGCCTCTGTGCGTGCTCGTAGATTAAAGGCCTCTGTGCGTGCTCGTAACATAAACGCCTCTGTGCGTGCTCGTAGTTTAAACGCCTCTGTGCTCGCTCGTAGCTTAAACGCCTCTGTGCGTGCTCGTAGTTTAAAGGCCTCTGTGCGTGCTCATAGTTTAAAGGCCTCTGTGCGTGCTCGTAGCATAAACGCCTCTGTGCGTGCTCGTAGCATAAACGCTTCTGCGTGCTCGCAGATTAAACTCCTCTGTGCGTGCTCGTAGTTTAAACGCCTCTGTGCGTGCTCGTAGTTTAAACGCCTCTGTGCGTGCTCGTAGCTTAAATGCCTCTGTGCGTGCTCGTAGTTTAAACACCTCTGTGCGTGCTCGTAGTTTAAACGCCTCTGTGCGTGCTCGTAGCTTAAACGCCTCTTTAGGTGCTCGCAGATTAAACGCTGTTGTGCGTGCTCGTAGTTTAAAAGCTTCTGTGCGTGCTCGTAGCATAAACGCCTCTGTGCGTGCTCGTAACATAAACGCCTCTGTGCGTGCTCGTAGATTAAAGGCCTCTGTGCGTGCTCGTAACATAAACGCCTCTGTGCGTGCTCGTAGTTTAAACGCCTCTGTGCTCGCTCGTAGCTTAAACGCCTCTGTGCGTGCTCGTAGTTTAAAGGCCTCTGTGCGTGCTCATAGTTTAAAGGCCTCTGTGCGTGCTCGTAGCATAAACGCCTCTGTGCGTGGTCGTATCATAAACGCTTCTGCGTGCTCGCAGATTAAACTCCTCTGTGCGTGCTCGTAGTTTAAACGCCTCTGTGCGTGCTCGTAGTTTAAACGCCTCTGTGCGTGCTCGTAGCTTAAACGCCTCTTTAGGTGCTCGCAGATTAAACGCTGTTGTGCGTGCTCGTAGTTTAAAAGCTTCTGTGCGTGCTCGTAGCATAAACGCCTCTTTGCGTGCTCGCAGATTGAACGCCACTGTGCGTGCTCGTAGTTTAAACGCCTCTGCGTGCTCGCAGATTAAACGCCTGTGTGCGTGCTCGTAGCATAAACGCCTCTGTGCGTGCTCGTAGCATAAACGCTTCTGTGTGCTCGCAGATTGAACGCCACTGTGCGTGCTCGTAGTTTAAACGCCTCTGCGTGCTCGCAGATTAAACGCCTGTGTGCGTGCTTGTAGCATAAACGCCTCTGTGCGTGCTCGTAGCATAAACGCTTCTGTGTGCTCGCAGATTAAACGCCTCTGTGCGTGCTCGTAGTTTAAACGCCTCTGTGCGTGCTCGTAGATTAAACGCCTCTGTGCGTGCTCGTAACATAAACGCCTCTGTGCGTGCTCGTAGTTTAAAGGCCTCTGTGCGTGCTCGTAGCATAAACGCCTCTGTGCGTGCTCGTAGTTTAAAGGCCTCTGTGCGTGCTCATAGGTTAAAGGCCTCTGTGCGTGCTCGTAGCATAAACGCCTCTGTTCGTGCTCGTAGCATAAACGCCTCTGTGCGTGCTCGTAGATTAAACGCCTCTGTGCGTGCTCGTAACATAAACGCCTCTGTGCGTGCTCGTAGTTTAAAGGCCTCTGTGCGTGCTCGTAACATAAACGCCTCTGTGCTCGCTCGTAGCTTAAACGCCTCTGTGCGTGCTTGTCGTTTAAAGGCCTCTGTGCGTGCTCGTAGCATAAACGCTTCTGCGTGCTCGCAGATTAAACGCCTCTGTGCGTGCTCATAGTTTAAAGGCCTCTGTGCATGCTCGTAGTTTAAACGCCTCTGTGCGTGCTCGTAGTTTAAACGCCCCTGTGCGTGCTCGTAGTTTAAAGGCCTCTGTGCTCGCTCGTAGCTTAAACGCCTCTGTGCGTGCTCGTAGCTTAAACGCCTCTGTGCTCGCTCGTAGTTTAAACGCCTCTGTGCGTGCTCGAAGTTTAAACGCCTCTGTGCTCGCTCGTAGTTTAAACGCCTCTGTGCGTGCTCGTAGCATAAACGCCTCTGTGCGTGCTCGTAACATAAACGCCTCTGTGCGTGCTCGTAGTTTAAAGGCCTCTGTGCGTGCTCATAGTTTAAAGGCCTCTGTGCGTGCTCGTAGCATAAACGCCTCTGTGCGTGCTCGTAGCATAAACGCTTCTGCGTGCTCGCAGATTAAACTCCTCTGTGCGTGCTCGTAGTTTAAACGCCTCTGTGCGTGCTCGTAGCATAAACGCCTCTGTGCGTGCTCGTAGCATAAACGCTTCTGTGTGCTCGCAGATTAAACGCCTCTGTGCGTGCTCGTAGTTTAAACGCCTCTGTGCGTGCTCGTAGATTAAACGCCTCTGTGCGTGCTCGTAACATAAACGCCTCTGTGCGTGCTCGTAACATAAACGCCTCTGTGCGTGCTCGTAGTTTAAAGGCCTCTGTGCGTGCTCGTAGCATAAACGCCTCCGTGCGTGCTCGTAGTTTAAAGGCCTCTGTGCGTGCTCATAGTTTAAAGGCCTCTGTGCGTGCTCGTAGCATAAACGCCTCTGTGCGTGCTCATAGTTTAAACGCCTCTGTGCGTGCTCGTAACATAAACGCCTCTGTGCGTGCTCGTAGATTAAAGGCCTCTGTGCGTGCTCGTAGTTTAAAAGCTTCTGTGCGTGCTCGTAACATAAACGCCTCTGTGCGTGCTCGTAGATTAAACGCCTCTGTGCGTACTCGTAGTTTAAAAGCTTCTGTGCGTGCTCGTAGCATAAACGCCTCTTTGCATGCTCGTAGTTTAAACGCCTCTGTGCGTGCTCGTAGTTTAAACGCCTCTGTGCGTGCTCGTAGTTTAAACGCCTCTGTGCTCGCTTGTAGTTTAAACGCCTCTGTGCTCGCTCGTAGTTTAAACGCCTCTGTGCGTGCTCGTAGTTTAAATGCCTCTGTGCGTGCTCGTAGTTTAAACGCCTCTGTGCGTGCTCGTATCTTAAATGCCTCTTTAGGTGCTCGCAGATTAAACGCTGTTGTGCGTGCTCGTAGTTTAAAAGCTTCTTTGCGTGCTCGTAGCATAAACGCCTCTTTGCGTGCTCGCAGATTGAACGCCGCTGTGCGTGCTCGTAGCTTAAATGCCTCTGTGCGTGCTAGTAGTTTAAACTTCTCTTTGCGTGCTCGCAGATTAAACGCCGCTGTGCGTGCTCGTAGCTTAAACGCCTCTGTGCGTGCTAGTAGTTTAAACTTCTCTGTGCGTGCTCGTAGATTAAACGCCTCTGTGCGTGCTAGTAGATGAATTGCCTCTTTACGTGCTAGTAGATTAAACGCCTCTGTGCGTGCTCGTAGCATTAACGCCTCTGTGCGTGCTCGTAGATTGAACGCCTCTGTGCGTGCTGGTAGCTTAAACGCCTCTGTGCGTGCTCTTAGCTTAAACGCCTCTGTGTATGCTCGTAGCGTGCATGCCATCTACGGAGGCCCGTGCCACAGTGTCTTGCGCGAGTATAAACAAAGCTTAATGCAGCCTTTAAAACCAGGAAAAGACAACACATTACAATATTACGATATCCAAAATTTTAGACGATATCTTGTCTCATCACAATATCAAAATAATATCAATATATTACCCAGCCCTCGCACCTTCCAATCGCTTTCTTTTTAAAAATGACTGTGGAACAAACTACATTCGTCCACTGGATGTTCATGATGGTGCCATATCTGTGTTCTAACCTAAAGACCTCCATATACAACTGAATAAACAGATATAATAAATCACTTCATGGACAAAAACAGACATACTCATACACATGCCAAAAAAAGCCTAAAACACCAACAGTGCATTTAAAAATAATTTTTAATTGGTGTGTGGGTGGCAAAGGAACTACCGACTGTGTCACTCCTCCTCCTCTCTGTTGTCTCTCTGTCCTCTGAGAGAAATCCTTCTATTCTTCTACAGGAACACCCCCACAGCACTGTATCATCTGCATAGCTATGATATGTCACACTGTTCAGTGTGTGTGTGTGTGTGTGTGTGTGTGTGTGTATGTGTGTGTGTGTGACAGTGCTGTCACCAGTGCAATGAGTGAGTCATGTATTCAACCCACAGGGATTTGTGTTAATATGAGACTTCTGAGACCCATAAGGCCTACACACACTCTTCACACACACACACACTCACAATCTGTAACGTAATTCTAATGTGTTAACGTGTTTCTGTGTATTACTGTCACTTCCTGGTAAATGGTGTTTTTTATCATTTAATGCTGTGCTTGTATGTAGAGACTCCAGCTAATAATAGCATTGTCATTTGAACAATCTCCCCCGTGCGTGTGCAGTGCAGTCATGTACAGTCAAAGTTATCGTTTAGCTATCAAAGTGGTACAAGCAGCAAAGTTCAACAGTGTTGCATGTTTGAGTTGTTTGCTACAACAAAACGTTCTTCCTTTACACAACATCTGGAAATTATTCATTTCATCAATAATTTAATACATGTCCTGTATTGTCCCCACATCCTGTTTCAGAATGGAATATGGGGAAGAACATCAGACAACATCAAGCTGCTGTTTGCTTTTGACTTTAGCTGCACCTACATGTTCCCTTCCTCTTCCAGTTAGCTAGGTAAAAACATAGATATATATAAATATATAAGATATAAAATATCCAACAACAGCATTTACTGTATATCTGCAGTTCTTCTGCCCTTTGTGTGAAAATTAGTGAGGTTAAACAATGGTCAGTCCTGTACTTGGTTGCATCAGCTGAAAGGTGCTCTATAGGATATCCAGAGCATTAATATAGCAGCAGACAGGTATTTGCTATGCAAAGATATAGTGGAATAATGTCTACCTGAGCAGAGAATGAAGTCACTTTTCCTCTGTGTGTGTTGTAATCCAAGCTTCTCCGTGCTTTTTTTTTTTTTTAGCCAGCCGCGTCTGCTTTTGGTGCATTTTAGTGCATGTGAGCATGCCCCACTGAGCTCATTCGGCGGTTACAGCTGATAACGCTGACCTGACCGATGGCGCTGTTGTAGAAGCATAGAACCCACCCTCTGGTCCCCCCCCCCCACAGGTTAACACTGTTAGCTCTGTCAGCATTGTTGCCTTTGTTTTCACTGTTAGCACCGTTAGCTACATGTTGCCGGCTCAGCTATTGCCATGTTGAGAGCTGTGCGGAGGCAACATAGATGCTCCCAATCTCCCAATTAACCGTTTAACCGACATTAAGCATTTTAACCGATTAACGCTATCGGTTGAAACGGTTAAAAGAAATGTTAATAATTAACTCAAAAGCTGAGCGGCTCAGAGGAGCGGCTCGTCTCTTTAAGGAGAAAAGCTGGTCCACCTTAACAGCCCACCTTAAGAGGCGGAGCCAGAGTTGCAGGATACAGGAAGTTGGCTCCGGTCTCTGGCTCGCTTGAGCGGAGCGGAGGAGTTGTAGTTTCATAGCATTTATTCACCGACAAATAAACTGTACACACACTGCTACACCTACGATCACAACTAGAACGCCACCAACAACCTCACACTCACCGCCAACACACACACACGGTCTGTTGGAAACTCGCTAAAGTTACTCAGACTACGCTAACGTAGCACAAATACACACACTGTTTGTTGGCCACTCGCTAAAGTTACGCCGGGCAGACACACAGCTGACAACCTGCTAAACTAAACTAAATGTGCGGTGGAGACTTTTACTGGGAAAGTGGCTGCATGTCCGCGACACTACACGCAGCATCGTAGCTGCTAAGTTAACGCTCCTGGACGGTGAACTGGAGACTCCCATCAACCAATATCTGTTGTGCTCCTGCAGCTGGTACAAGGCACAAATCTTGTCGGTTAACGGTTAATAATCGGTTAATGAGGGTCGGTTATCGGTTGAGAACATTTTTTCAAAATGAGCATCCCTAGTGCAGCTCACTCACAATGATGAAAGTAATTTTACTTACAGAAGACAAGATGAGAATTATTTTTTTGACTTCTATTCCCTACAGTGTACACTACACAAGTGTAGCCAGCAACATCGCACACATAGACTGTATAGTGGACATAGTCCCCTTGACGTCACCCATTAGTTTGTGGACTGCCGTTTTGAAGCCTTGAGTTTGGCTTTTGGACGTCGCCATTTTGTTTTTTGGAATCAGAAGTAACACAAGAGGGTGGAGCTAAGTACAATCGAACACTGAATAGGAAATTTTTAGGCAACCAAAAAGGTTATAATTAACTTTCAAGAAGTGAAAACACACTGTGAAAGGGTTAAAGTTCTAAGACAAAAACACAGACAACTCCCAGACTGGACAACGCCGTGGTAGTGACCTGTCAATCATAAGATTGCCCCGCCCTAAAGCATCCCCTGCTTTATGGTCTAGCTGACTCTAAATGGGACCACAATTTACTAAATGAACATCATGCTGTATTGAAGAAGACTTGAAACTAGTGATTGAGACCATAAACTCATGTTTACAATGTTTACTGAGGTAATAAATCAAGAGAGAAGTAGTCTCATTTTCTCATAGACTTCTATATAACCAGACTTCTTTTTGCAACCAGAGGAGTCGCCCCCTGCTGGCTGTTTGAAAAATCCAAATTTAACACCCTTCTCCATTGCCTAATACTAGCCTAAATCAAATCAAATCAAATAAATTTTATTTGTAAAATCTAGCAGCACTCATTAGTTTTTTTTAAGGTTTGTGTGTTTGGGAGAGTAGTCAAGTTAAGTAAATTTTATTTGCATAGCCCAAAATCACAAATCACAAATTTGCCTCGGGGGGCTTTATAATCTGTACAGGATATGACACCCTCTGTCCTTGACAGTACGACCCTCTCATCGATAAGGAAAAACTTAACCGAAAAAAAATTGAATATACCTCAGAAAGAGCAACAGAGGAGGGATCCCCCTTCCAGGATAGACAGACGTGCAATAGATGCCTTGTGTACAGAGTAACAATATAATGAAAATACAACATAGACAATCCATGACAAAAAATAATATGCATAATGTGAATATAAGTGAGAAGGTGGATCCAGGAGGATGTCAAGCAGCTTCCAGGCGTCGCCAAACAGATAGAGCCAGAGCAACACGACCTCCTCTCGATGCCAACCAGAGAGAGCCTTAGCATGACAAGCTCCTCTCCACTCCATATAGGTAGAACCAGAGCAACACGACCTCCTCTCCACTCTATATAGGTAGAACCAGAGCAACACGACCTCCTCTCCACCATGAACCTAGAGAGAGGACCATATTTTTGTTTTTAATTCACAGTTGCTTAGTAATAGAAACGTATTTTACCCATGCCAATAAGCCTACTTAGCTAGATGTTTGGCTGACTGCCGCATTATATTCTCAACATGATGGAACTATTCCTAAAGTCCGTCTAACGTGTGGTCAGTTATAATTTTAGTTGACTATTGTATGTAAACTTGCCCCGTGGAACAATGGTTACAGTACATAACCTTCAAAATGAGCCACAACTTAACCATGGTAATAGATGCGCTCTGATACTTCAACAAATAGCACTACACCCCTGATTATACTCTATATTGAATTTGTTAAAACAGGAATAATTCATTCTTTTGGCCACTTGGGGGCAGCAGAACAAGCTACAGCGACATTTTCACCCCTATTTGACACGTCAAAAAGTTGCTTATTTCCACATCCAGCAGATATGGAGCTATATTAGCATTCATTTGGAATCGTGTTTCAGACCACCAGGCGAAGGAAGTCCAATATTCTCTCTCCTGTTGAGCTCTGTTTTGGTCTCCACCAACTCCTGAGGGAAATTTCTGGCTCTCTAGCTGCTGTTATGTTCACCAACTATCCGCTATCTTTGTCTGTCTGCTGTTTAGTGTTGAGCAGGTTTCAGTGGGTTTATCAGAGCAAATGATCAGAGCAGTTCAGTTGCTGGCTGTAACAATAATATAACATTTGGTGATTCTAATTATCTGTGGGTTCAACACTACAAGTGACCCCTTTCAGATTACAAATTCCATTAAATGACCAAAACCAACAATGAGCTAGACCAGGGGTCAGCAACCTGCGTCTCTCCAGCCCCTCTCCTGTGGCTCCCTGTGGATTTAAAAAAAAAAATGGAAATGAATAACTGTTTTTTGTTTACATTCTCATTTTTATTGATCATTGTTGTAGGTCTATGGTACGACGGTACGACCGAGTATTAGGGCCATATTGAGGGAAAAATATAAATCTGAGATTTCGAGAATAAAGTCATAATATTATAAAGCAGTAATTTTAGGTGTTATTTTCTTTCTTTCTCGTAAAGTTATGACTTTATTCTTGTAATACTACGACTTTTTTTCTCGTAAAGTTATGACTTTAATCTCGTAATCTCAGATGTTTTTCCCTCAATGTGGCCCTAATACTCCGTAGAACATTGTCTCTTTGGCCCTCACTGCATTAGACTTATATACTATACACTTAGACTATAAACTGTGTTACCTTCATCACAATGATCAAATGTTTTGCAGCACCAGACAGATTTTTGCCTAAAATGGCTCTTTTGATAGTAACGGTTGCTGACCCCTGAGCTAGGCTATCGCTATGTATAGTACTGTTCTGTTGCATTCTCTTGGCCCCATGCCCATATGTTTCTACTGAATATATCGAACTATAAAGCAAGATATCTCTCTGTCTGTGGGTGTGTGCTTCTCACATCTTGAGAACCGTTCATCCGATCTACTTCACACTTAGCGGGTGTATTGCTGGGGACCCGAGGATGTGCTGTGTCAAAGTTGGGGCAATTTGGACATGCACGTGTCGTTCAATCTTAATAAACTTTGAAAAAACAAGCGATAGCGCTTTGTGCAGCAACGCAGACGGGGCTTCTGAGCTCCGCGGACTGAGGCAAGCATGTCGTCCAGAGCTGGTCTTTATAGGCCACGGCTCATTGAATGCACTTCCTATTGCTGCTGGATATACTAACATTACAACCAAACTCTTCTTCGCTTCCCTGGAGTCATCAAGCGATGAGCGGTTCTGGACAACACTGCAAGCACTTCCGGGGGCCAAGCAATCGGCCCAGTGGGACTTTCCCATTGGGTTTTGTATTATTGCAGAAAATAAGCTCTGTGGCAAACACACATTTATGACACTTAAAGTGTTAGGTTTTGTTTTTACAGCTGGACCCCAAAGCAGAGACTGGCACAGAGAAGTAAAAAGGTAACAAAGTTTATTATAAACAATGAAGCAAAAATGCAAGCTGGAGGGCAGGGAGCTGGAGGACTCGTGGCTCGGAGGATTTGGACCGAGAGGACCAAGCACATGGAAACAACAGTCACAGAAACGCGGAAGCAGCAGCAGCGAGGCAGACCGGAAGATCTGACGGGAGGACAAAAAGACACTGGTAAGTACACGCAGCAGTGAACACTAGAAAAATCTCAAAACTCGAAAATCTACAAAGAAATAACGTGATGCTCTACCAAATAAAACGGAATTATCTGGTGCCATAGTGGAGTGAAGACCAGGCTTTTATGGAGCGGTTGATGAGGTTGATAGGGAACCGGTGTGCCTGCTCTGCTGCTGCAGGCCGAGTCAGCCACACTCCCTGCCACACACATGCCCTGCCATGAGAAAAATACGAAAGGGGAAGGGAACAAGGAGAACAAGCAAGCACAAAAAACAACCAACAGCAAAACAAAACAGAATCATAACATAAAGGTCCCATACTGTGCTCATTTTCAGGTTCGTACTGTATTTTGTTTCTACTAGAACATGTTTACATGCTGTAATGTTCAAAAAAACTTTATTTTCCTCATAATGTCAGCCTGAATATACCTGTATTTACCCTCTGTCTAAAATGCTCTGTTTTAGTGCATTTCAACAGAATTGTGTTGCTAGGCAACACTTTGGGGCCATGCTTTCCTGTCAGCTGATGTTATTTACATACACTGAAACAGGAAATAAACTGGAACACATTTAGAATGTTTACGTTTAAAACCCTGTGATGATCTAAATATTGTATATTTGTGACATCACAAATGGACAGAAATCCTAACGGCTTGTTCAAACGCTCAATTTCTGAACTAGGGCTGTGTGTGTTTTTCCGTATATTCAGCGTTTTGATAGTTTAGCAGTATTTATAAAGCACTTAAACCTGCTTTATAATGTAAAAGACCTGAAAATATCACTTTTTAGAATATGGGACCTTTAAATATTTCGTTCAGCAAGATAATTTTCACAAATGAACACCACTTTTATGATTTTTAAGTGTGAATGCAATCACCAGAAGTAAATGCTAACATTAGGCTATAAACAAACTACACCACGGTAGCATGAGCGCAAGTATAAACAGCGAGGCTGTAAAGGAGGACGAGTCGTGACGTGATGACGTTTAGTAGGCTCATTTAGCCACTTGTTAGCAACCGCCTTTTTTAAGACACATATAGGCTTCAAAATTCATAAGTGGGGTATTTACTGGTGTATTTTATGCTGTAGAACAAAACGTTCAAATCTCTTCAGCTCATGTTAACCACAGACCTTATTTCAGGCATCTAACTAAAAACCCATTCAAAGAACCCATTGACTTCCAGACGAGAGAACCGGAAGTGCTAAAACTCATTTCTGGGTTTTAGAACTTCCTGTAGCACTCTATAGCGCATGTGTTGGGGACTATTTTAGATGTAGATTAATACACATTTTGTGTACTGGGGAGTATTTAGGACGTCAGAGCAGGGTATGTGCGATTGACTTATAATAAATTACAGTGCCAATGTTCATGTGCAGTGTGTTCCAATCCACGTACTTCCTGAAGTACACTTTAATGTAGTGCACTGTGTGCACTCTGTACTTGAGTAGTGCGTGAATTTCAACGGGGTAGAGTCGTCTCAAATCGAATACTCTGCGGCGCACTTACCGGAAATGACGATCGCAACATTTCACCGCGGCTCGCTACCCGCCAAAATATCTTCTTCTTCTTCTGGGTTTTACGGCAGCTGGCATCCTTTGTGTTGCACTGCTGCCTCCTTCAGGTTTTACCCGTCCACTACCCGCCAAAATATCTGCCTGCTTTGTTGATCAAGAATACACAGAAAACGAAAGCAATGTGGAAAATACGTTTCCAACGTCGTTGCCTACCATGTGTCCTCCTGTTGGCTGAAAATGCATCGGTATGTTTACGTACTGTCTTGTTTTATTCTGTTAACTACGTAGCCCATAGACATCTATAAGGTACGTTGTTCAGCACCGCAAAAGCTCCTGCATCATCTGCCGCCATTTTCACATGATTGAATAGTGGTCGTGGTCCCGCCCCCTCCGCTACGTAGCCAAGATGGCGACCTTTGAGTGTGAAAAGTCTGGGTTCTTTGAGTGCACTGCATTTTGCCATACTTCACAGTGTGAACGCACTTATGCACTCAAAATAGTAATTGGAAGTACGGAAGTACGCTGATTGGAACACTGCTCGTGTTTCTAATGTGTTTTTGAACAACAATGGAGGTCTGTGGCAATGGTACACAAGATAGATGCTAAAATGGGACAGGATTTATAACATGGCTACTGCAGCACTACAAAGCTGTCAAGGAAACCCTGCTGTATCGTGTCCATGGCTGTATATGGAGAGGGGATCAAGGAAGTGGTTCATTAAGACGTGTTCACTGAGCCATGTACCGTCTGACTTTAGAGCACTGGATTTGCTCTCATCCCTTCGCCTTACAAGGAAAAGTCCAACTCTTAACTGGTACAGTTCAGTCATCACTCATCTATCTCGCCTCTCTTTCTGCATGTCCCGTCCTGTCCGTCCACACGTCTCCCTCCACTTACCTCACTTTGTTGCAATCCCTCGTCTTCCTCTGCCCATTTGATGGCTCCGATTTATAAATTAAAAAGATATGGCTCTTTAATGTCTCTCTATGTCTTCCTCCCTCCTTCCTCCTCTCTGCCTCCCTGTGTCGGGAGATATGGGTCACTCTGGGGGCAAACTTCATTTCCGTAAATGAGGACAGAAAAAGAAACCCTGACACACTAGTTAGTTAACGGCACACTGCCCCTCTCACCCCGACACGCGCACACACACACACACACACACACACATGCAGAGCAGGCTGAGACCTGTTTGTAGAGCTAATTAGCATTGACTCTCTCTGTGTGCGAGTATGTGTCCATGTGAGCGAGCGCATGTGTGTATACGTACACGAGTGTGTGTGCATAGGGATAGGGTTGTGCTCCGTGGCCCAGTTTTGGCTGAATAAGGGAGAATACTGTAGGCCTGATGAAGAGACAGGGGTTAGAAAGGACAGATATAGATAGAAGTGAGAAAAGCAGAGGGAGGGAGAGATGATGGAGTTGTTAACAACTGAAGCAACCAAGTCCCCTGTGACTTTCCTCTGTGTGATCGTTCATGTGTGTGTGTGTGTGTGTGTGTGTGTGTGTGTGTGTGTGTGTGTGTGTGTGTGTGTGTGTGTGTGTGTGTTTGCGCCCAGAGTCTGTGTTTTTCCTCTGTGGTGTCATTACCGGTTGTCCCACTCCTACGGGAGTCCATGTTTACCCACCATGGTTTCTGAGCTGTCACTGCAGGAGTCGTGCATCCATCATCACCATGGCAACCAACAGACGCAATATGAGCCTGCCTCGATGTCACCTTCAAACGCAGCCTGTTCAGCATATTAGACATTAGTCAGCCGACAGCTGAATGGAACTGAAATGTAGAATCCGAAAACCTGAGTCAAACTAAATTATTTGCCAGCATGAAACAGCTTGTTCCAAAAGAGTTCAGACAAGAAAAATGAATGTTCATATCAGTAAAGTTTTTAGGGCAAATGCATAACGAAAGCTGAAAGATTTAAAGGGACTGTTTGTAACTTCTTACACGTATAAATCATTGCAGGTCGGTGTCCCATGCGCGCTCGCGTGTGTCTACGCTGTTCAGACAAGACTCCAACACAAACTACAGTGAAGCACCAAAACCTCTTGGTTATATCTAGTGAAGCCCGTCTGTTAAACAGTGTTGGCCGCGGTCGGAGGACGCGGGGGAGACCGTAGCTTTGGTCTCCAGGGCCAGAGTCTCTGCTGTACTCTGCTCCTCTGCCTGCTTGCGTTCACTCACACACCGCGCGTGTTCTCGCTATTTTGCATGCGTGCACACTACACACTGCAGAAGAGTTAGTTTAGCTTTGAGAATATCTAGTGGACGTTTGTGCAGAAATAACTGCTGCAGCTCCTCCAGACTAACAGAGGTTTCCCGTGTCTTGTGAAGTGACAGGGCTCTTAAACCTGCTTTATAATATAAAAGACCTGAAAATCTCACTTTTTACAATATGGGACCTTTAAATAAATTTATATCTATGTATTCATCGATCACATTTTGTTCTACAAAGATAGTAATGCAGTGTTTAAGACAGGCTTGATGATGCCTTACACATGAAAAAATGCTCCCAGTCACTTCCACACAGTGAGGCATACAGCTGATTAATTAAACACTGGTATCAGATCGATACTCGGTATCGGACGATACCCAAAGTCCAGGTATCGTTGTCGGGACTGAAAAAGTGGAATCAGTGCATCCCTATTTAATTTCTTGATTGTTTTCAATCCACAAAGTCTCTTTTTCTATATTGGCAATGAAGAGTTTGATTAGAAACTTGGAACTCAAAAAATATTATCTGAAATTGAACAGGCTGCTCACAGAGACTAGAAATGAGTCAGGTCAGCCAAGTGGAACTATTGTGTAGCCAACTGAACCAACTGATAAAATTAGTTGGCTAACATATAATAACCCATTTAGAATGAAGAGCTAAAGAGGCAGGATGGACTACGGTTGACTTGACAGGGAACTGGTCAATTTTATTTCACAAAAATAACACAATATGTCTCAAATTACGCAATGTTATAATGACTAAATGACCAGTTAGTGTCTGCTGGCTTGTGTAACTGGACATTTCTCACTCACTCTGGACTGCATGAATACTAATTCTGAGAATCTCCATGTATGCATATGTAAAAAAAGACTACAGCCATGCTACATAGCAGCTCTGTGAGGCTGTGCTTAATGCTAACATCAGCATGCTAACATGTTCACAATGAGGATGTTAACATGCTGATGTTTTGCAGGTATGTGTACCACCATCTCATTTTTTTGCATTGTAACATTTGGTATTAGCACTTAACACAAAGTGCAGCTGAGGGGCATATCATTAGTTTTACAGGTATTTGGTCATAAAAAAAAGAACACATTTTGATCTAATGTTGATACTAAATGAACAACATATCCTTATACGACGCTACGTATGATATTTTACAAAGCGTTATTCCTCATTTTTCGTGCATTCTCCTAATAATGTCCTGCAACACGTGTCATTTTCTGCACGTGACATGCATTCATACACTTCAACTTCCGTTTTCACAGGAAACAACTTGGATAGGTTTGGGCAACAAAACTACTCGGCTAGGTTTCGGAAAAGATTGTGGTTTGGGTTAAATTAACTACGGAGGTGGCGTTATTTGAGTACGGAAGTTACATAAATTACAATTACAAATTACAAGTTCTTCTTTTGTTTTTTACTTCTGTGATTACGAGTGTTCGACAGTATTGTTATACTACATGGTGCAACGAACAGTGGTCTCTCGGGCAAAAGTCTGGTGTTTTTTTCATCCAACCTGACCTCGTCCCTATGTGGCATTTGTCACTCCTTATATATCCGCATTCACGATTAGGTGGATTAAATATGCATTGATTTTGCAGGATATATAGGAATTACAGTGCATTACTTTTCGTAGATATAGCTACGAACGGTGAATAAAAACAGCCTGAAATAGAAAGTCAGGGGATCACCAAAGTCGTTTGTGAATGTTTGCATAAAATTTGTGCCTCGCATGCAGCGGTGTACCAGCTGCAGGAGCACAACAGATATTGGTTGACGGGAGCGTTAACTTAGCAGCTACGATGCTGCGTGTAGTGTCGCGGACATGCAGCCACTTTCCCAGTAAAAGTCTCCACCGCACATTTAGTTTAGTTCAGCAGGTTGTCAGCTGTGTGTCTGCCCGGAGTAACTTTAGCCAGTGGCCAACAGTGTGTGTATTTGTGCTACGTTAGCAGCTCTAGCATTGCCGGAGGCTTCGTGCTCGCCGCCGCACACGTAGTCTGTGTAACTTTAGCGAGTTTCCAACAGACCGTGTGTGTGTGTTGGCGGTGAGTGTGAGGTTGTTGGTGGCGTTCTAGCTGTGAACGTAGGTGTATCAGTGTGTGTACAGTTTATTTGTCGATGAATAAATGCTATGAAACTACAACTCCTCCGCTCCGCTCAAGCGAGCCAGAGACCGGAGCCAACTTCCTGTATCCTGCAACTCTGGCTCCGCCTCTTAAGGTGGGCTGTTAAGGTGGACCAGCTTTTCTCCTTAAAGAGACGAGCCGCTCCTCTGAGCCGCTCAGCTTTTGAGTTCATTATTAACATTTCTTTTAACCGTTTTAACCGATAGCGTTAATCGGTTAAAATGCTTAATGTCGGTTAAACGGTTAATTATGGACATCCCTAGTTGATATATTTCAGTCTAGACCAAAGTGGTGGACCAATCAATATTGGCATCCATGGAATCAGGCCTCATAAATCACTTGGAACCTTAGCATACACATAATCGGAAAGGTGCTAAATGTGAGATTGGGAGCATCTATGTTGCCTCCGCACAGCTCTCAACATGGCAACAGCTGAGCCGGCAACATGTAGCTAACGGTGCTAACAGTGAAAACAAAGGCAACAATGCTGACAGAGCTAACAGTGTTAACCTGTGGGGGGGGGGGACCAGAGGGTGGGTTCTATGCTTCTACAACAGCTGTAACCGCCGAATGAGCTCAGTGGGGCATGCTCACATGCACTAAAATGCACCAAAAGCAGACGCGGCTGGCTAAAAAAAAAAAACCACGCAGAAGCTTGGATTACAACACACACAGAGGAAAAGTGACTTCATTCTCTGCTCAGGTAGACATTATTCCACTATATCTTTGCATAGCAAATACCTGTCTGCTGCTATATTAATGCTCTGGATATCCTATAGAGCACCTTTCAGCTGATGCAACCAAGTACAGGACTGACCATTGTTGGTGGCGTTCTAGCTGTGAACGTAGGTGTAGCAGTGTGTGTACAGTTTATTTTTCGGTGAATAAATGCTACGAAACAACAACTCCTCCGCTCCGCTCAAGCGAGCCAGAGACCGGAGCCAACTTCCTGTATCCTGCAACTCTGGCTCCGCCTCTTAAGGTGGACTGTTAAGGTGGACCAGCTTTTCTCCTTAAAGTGACGAGCCGCTCCTCTGAGCCGCTCAGCTTTTGAGTTCATTATTAACATTTCTTTTAACCGTTTTAACCGATAGCGTTAATCGGTTAAAACGCTTCATGTCGGTTAACAGTTAAACGGTTAATTATGGACATCCCTAAGCTGCACCATCACTAGTCATTAAGGATAACACAACAAACCCTCACAGTGGAAAGTCTACATGTAACTTTGTTCTGATCTCAGCCATTCAGCACACTGGGTCGTAATTAATATCCAGATTTTTGTCAGTTCCCTAGTAAGCAATGAGAGTGAGTCCTGCAAATGCCTTGAAAAAAGGAAAAAGAAGCTGCTGTGAAAAGCCCACAGACTGCCTGCACATTAGCTCAACCTAGGATTTGTACACCATGTTAGCAGGTTGTCACTGTTCGTGAAAAGATGTCATACCAGAGAAAATGAGGCTCACCAGTGAAGACAAAAGTAGGAGAAAAGCCTCAGCTGACCTGGTATTTTTTTCTGGGTATAAAAGAAAGCCTGTCCAAATGCCATTGTAGCCATCTGGTGTAGCCTAGTTTTATAACTACCAGACAGTAGGCCTATTACATTTCCAAAACTACGTAATCCTTCTTGTTACACAAGATGCAGTGACTGCTCTGGACTTTCCTTACAGCAAAGTACAAACTACAAAGATGAACATACTTGAGCAAAGGCAGATAAGGAATGTCTGTGGAAATGTTTCAGAGTTATCCTGCAGCAGCATTTTTACCTGGGTCAACTGCATAAAAAGAGCTCACATGATGGATGTTCCTCATAATGGAACATAGCATCTACTCACCATCGTTTTCTGGTTTCCGAAAGGCCACGATCTTGTGCACTAGACTGTAAATTTGTTACACAAAGTTTACTGATGTCAGACTTTCATGTCTAGTTTGTCTGTCTCTAAACACTGTGGCATTGTGTTTAAACTGATAATCCTGTCGGCAAAAGGTCACAGGTTTGACCCCTGTCACACCTATTGTGTCAAATAATGCCGACCTTACGCCAAACGACTTCTCAAGCGATTTCACTGTTGCAGATATATTTCCAATGGCAGAATAAAATAACAAGAGTTGCGGCAAGCTACCGTGATCTCAATCCGTTTACTGTAATGATGATATAATGATGATAAACAAAACAAGTATAAACAATAATACCATAAAATTATAAAATTATAAAACACTACATAAAAGCCAGACTAAATAGATGGGTTTTTAGTTTACGTTTAAAAATATCATTATTTTCAGTTCCTCTGGAGGTTGTTCCAGCGGCTGAAAGCAGCATCACCAGATGTTTTTGTTCTGCTTTGCGGAACAACTAAAAGAGAAGAAGCGGAGGATCTGAGGGGCCTTCCTGGGTCATGAACCAAAAGCATTTCTGCAAGGTAGTCTGGTGCAAGGCCATGTAGTGCCTTATTATAAACTAATAAAATAATTTTAAAATCAAAACGAAAACTAACAGGTAACCCGTGTAAAGACTAAAATAGGCGTAATGTGTGCTCTCTTCAATGATGCGAGCATGGTCAACAACCAATAGGAGCGCTCTCTCCAGCACCAAACAGGAAGTAGCTAACATGGTAGAAAGTAAACATGGAGGAACTGGTGGAGTTGTGGAGTAAACAAGAGTGCCTCTTTGACATGTCCTCCCATTTGTACCACGATAGATGGAGAAGGAAAAAAAGTGGACAGAAATTGCTACAGCTCTTGAAATCCCCAGTGAGTATGCTATATGCTATAGATAGCTAGCGCCGATTTATATGACTTAAAGGTGCAATATTGTAAATAGTACGATTTTCACATCTTTTATATTATAAAGCAGGTTTAAGTGCTTTATAATACTGTGAAAGTATCGAAACACTCAATATACAGAGTAACACACACAGCCCGTATTCAGAAATTGTGCGTTTGAAACAAACCGTTAAGATTTCTGTCCATTTGTGATGTCGCAAATATACAATATTTAGACCATTACACGGTTTTAAACATAAACATTCTAATCCCAAACTGTTGCCAGGCAACGCAATTCCGTTGCAATTCCGTTGAAATGCACTAAAACGGAGCATTTCAGACAGAGAGTAAATACAGGTATATTCATGCAGACAGTTTGAGGAAAATAAAGTTTTTTTTAACATTACAGCATGTAAACATATTCTAGTAGAAACACAAAATACAAGTATATGAACCTGAAAGTGAGCATGATATGGGACCTTTAATGTCCCCATATACTCAGAAAATTCCTCTGGGTGCTCTCAGTGTATCTAGAACATCTCTCCCCATTCATTGTCTGTGGAGCAGTTCCACACTTCATACCCTATGACATCAAAATTTGAGTTTTAGCCCACTAATTTGGGGATTTGGTAGAGAGTTGTTCATGTTTATTAATATTTTTTGGACTGTCTTAGACCATAGGAATAACATTTCTGAATTTTGAAAATGGGCGTAGTTCCCCTTTAATGATAAATTATCAACAATCCATTATAATGACATATAACAGTCATTTATCCGCAAAACTACTAATTTGACTTTTGATACTTGGACTGTTGGAGGTTAAATAATGCAGCAAACGCCCCCCCCCCCCCCCCCCCAACCCCCAAAGCATATTGTGGTTGCTCCTCCCCCTATGACCTGACCTCATATTTGATCTGGCTCGGTTATGTGAATTGAGCAGGCGAGTTGTTTGCTGGGTTATTATTGATCTTGCAGCGCTGAGCTTGGATTACTGCTGGGTTAATGGGTGTTTGCTGTTGATGCCGCTTGCAGTATGACAGTATTTCATTTGGCTAGATAGTATCTGCATATGGAGCTATACATCTTTCTAAGAGGCTGTTGGATTTTCAGGGTCTTTAAGCTGAACAGCCTGGTATTTCTCGCTCAGATTTTTAAGTAGGAAAAAAACAACTCTGCATCCACCATTTCATCTTTGGTTTATATTTATATCAAATGACTTGACTTGATACATTGTAAAAAAATATCAATTAAAGGAACAGTGTGTAACATTTAAGGGGATCTATTGGCAGAAATGGAATACAATATTAATAAGTATGTCTTCTTTTGTGTATAATCACCTGAAAATAAGAATTGTAGTGTTTTCGTTACCTTAGAACAGTGGTTCCCAACCTATTTCCCCTGAAGCCCCCCTACTTGTATCAAAAGCTGATTCTCCAACAAAATCCTCAATTTTTTGTTAAATCAACTTTCTTTAATGAATATAACTCATTAGTTTCGTCAACATAAATAAAGTGATGACGTCATGATGGATTTGCCAAGTGAAATCAGATACATAATCAGATTTTCTTTTTATAACAATTTAATTCATTTACTACAATAATGTAAGAGTCAAAATAGTTTTATAGTTTTTGTTATTGTGGTTAAATAAATCTAAATTATGGTGTTGTTTGCTGCTAGACCATCCCGTCAATACAGGTGCAGGCCTCCCTTAAATGCTCAGCAGTAACTCACTGCTGAATGCAGCGTGTGCCACTAAAAGCTGCCCAGAGCTGGCACGGACTTGTGAAAACATTTGAGTTTCTTGACAGCTCCATCTGGATATAGCCGAGTGTTATGTGAGTGTCTGAGCTGCAGCTCTGGTGGATTAACCCTTGCTGCGATAATGAGTGTCGGTGGGAGCCTGAAGACGAGGGAATCCAAGGTTCCAATCGGCTCGGTAATCTGCAGGACCAGGTGGGGATACAGCATGAAGCACTCTGGGGTCATATCTTTTGAGAAACCTAAGGCAGAAAGAGACAGTAAAGATATTAGTTAAAGAGAGCGAAGGAGAGACAGACTGCCAAAAATAGCCTTCATGTAAGAGAGAAAAACAAACCGATTTCTATCTATCTCTCACTAGTTCTGTGAAGCACTGACACACACGAGGTGGCCTTCAAAGCTGTCTTTGTGTGATATGAAAACATAAAATTAAAGTGAGAAAAAAAGATAATTTAGTGGATCATTTTACTAGCATAACTACTGTTGCCATCACTCTGTCCAGCATGATACCCCATTACATCTTCCTTAGCTTCTAGCAAACTAACGTGGCAACCCAATCCCCTGAGGTGTATCAAAAGTACATTTCTACGTGCTATGATAATGTACTTAAAGGGACAGTTTGTAACTTCTTACACGTATAAATCACCCGGGTCGGTGTCCCATGCGCACTCGCGTGTGGCTACGCTGTTCAGACTCAGACTCCAACACAAACTACACGGAAGCACCAAAACCTCTTGGTTGTATCTAGTGAAGCCCGTCTGTTAAACAGTGTTGGCCGCGGTCGGAGTCTCTGCTGTACTCTGCTCCTCTGCCTGCCTGCTTGCCTTCACTCACACACCGCGCTCGTTCTCGCTCGCTCTGCTCGCTCCACCTCTCACGTGCATGTGCGCACACTCCACACTGCAGAAGAGTTAGTGTAGCTCTGAGAATATCTAGTGAATGTAGAGTGGATGTTTATGCAGAAATAACTGCTGCAGCTCCTCCAGACCAACAGAGGTTTCCCGTGTCTTGTGAAGTGACGGGGCTCTGCAGAGAGAAACCTAATCGTCTCCGACCAAAACTCCGGTGTCTCCCCTGTTCCCTCCGGCTGTGGTCGGGAGGCTGAGGCAGGAAAAGCCAACACTAGGATCAGCATTGATTCATGGAGAGACCTTCGTCTGGTCAGCTAACAAGCAGCTGAGTGATATTGTGCTTTTAGCTGACGTGTGTTGCCTCACTGTGTTGACCGATGCTCGTTCATGCGAGCAACTGGACGCTGACTTTCGTTGACTAAACGGCCACATGTGTGGCTGTTAACAAGCAATTTCTGATTCTTACAAACAGTCCCTTTAAAGTTCTTTGCACAGCAAGTCCATATTTTTTGTATGTGTTTATTTATCTGTCATCCGATAAAAAAAACATTACGTACAGAAACCTTGCACACTCAGTCCGATGCGTTTTCTCATTCTACTTGTTGCGGAAATTTGTATTACAAGACAAAACTGAAGAAATTATGTGGTTGCAATGGATACCGCTAGTCCCAGATGGGGCTAATGAATTAGCAAGAAGCTATTGTTTAGCTGCTTAGAGCACAATCACTGCTGTCTAATCTTTCATACATCCTTTGTTGTGGGATCATCCCCGATTCCAAGCTGTTCTGTAATCACCAGCCACAATCTATCTTTAAATCCTGTATCTCTGTTTTCTTTTCTTTCTTTATTGTAAAGTGCTTTGTGCTGGGAGACGATTGTTTATGATGCCATTTTGGATGATGACGTTTATACGGACGGTAGCTCTAAGTGGTCATACAACCCTCTTTTGCTTTTTGACGGATGTGAAAAAAACGCAGAAAATGTTCCGAAAACTTTAATGACGGGTGAAAGTTTTGGAGTCGGTGCGTAAACGTGATTGACACAACATCAGGTCATATTTAGTTTTAAATTTCCATCAATCTTGGACAAAAAATATGTATTTGGTGTACAAAGGCCTTTAGGCTTTTCGCGTGTCATTTATATGCCACGGGCTCAACGTTGTGGGACGGCTTTTCACTGTTTCAAACGTCATTTAACACCACGTCGTTACCGTGAAACGATCACGGTTATGTTTAGCCAACAAAACTACAGTAATGTCTGCATTACGGTTTAGGGAACAAAACCACTTAGTCAGGAAAAACATCACGGTTGGACTCACACTAATTGGATAAACTACGTAAAAGTATAATACGTACGTAAACAACGTTAACATAAGTACGGGAAACACGTCCCAAACAATAAAGAAACTTCAAAATAACTCAACAACACTTTGGGACACAAACAGCCGACGCAGTCTCACGGCAGATTGTGAAATAGTCACGAAATTTAATCTATTTCATTTGTGTACATAGACACAAATTTCTTTTTGTTTTCGTGACTCTCAGGACGACTTACAACAACAGATTTTTTGTGCGTCTTCCTACGAATGTCCAGCAACATGTGACTCACGTGTCAATTTCCGCCCCAGTATTTTCAAAACAAAACTACATAGGTTTATGAAAAGATCGCAGTTTGGGTTAAAATAACACCAGAAGTGCTGTTACTTAAAGCAGCAGTAGGCAGATTGGAGCAAATATGATTAAAAAAAGTTATTTTTATAAAACGGTCGCTATATCGTGTCAGTAGTACATGAAACAGGTAACCTGAAAAAAAATCATGTTCCTCTGTGTCCTCCTGTGCTCCTAACGGCATCTGCAAGATTTCACAGACTGGAGGAAAACAAGCAGTAAGAGCTGATCTGAGGTCTGCTGTCCAGCTGCCGTCTATGAGAGCCGGCTGTCAATCACTCGCCAACTCCGATCAAACGGTCAAACTAGGCAGCGCTGATCAAATATGAATTCAATTCAATTCAATTCAATTAGTTTTTTTAAAGCGTCAAATCATAACAGAAGTTTTCTCGAGACGCTATTTATATAGAGCAGGTCAAGACCGTACTCTATAGTTTAGAGAGCCAACAAGAGATCCCACCAAGAGCATTGCATGAATCAATATTCTGTTACTGTAATGCCTATTTCTCTCCTCAAATGTTTTAAGAATAATCTTGTAGTGCATGGTTTAGCTGTAAAATGAGAAAGTTTGTGACGCCGCCGCCATTGTGAAATCTGGTGAAGGAACACCAAGTTCCGGTCACATGACCGGAGCACAGCCAATAGGAACGCCCTCTCAATTAACTGACCTGTGATTGGTCAAAGTCTCCCGTCACGGGCTAGATTTTCTAAATCCTGAAAACAGAGCCATGAGGAGGAGCAGTAGTCTAGTTTTCTCTCAGAACACTTGAATTACAATATGCTGAAAGGTTATTATGGAATTTTTGCCGAATGATGCCAAAAATATACTGCCTACTGAAGCTTTAAGTATGGAAGTTACGTGAAAAAAACTACTTAATTAGCTTTAGGAAAAGGTTGCCTTTTTGATTAAAATAACTCTGGCCAATAAATCATCTTTGACTTGTGGTTTCACACGGGACACGAGCACCGGCCTCCTGGGCGAAAGTCCTGTTTTTTGACCCACCCAACCACCCCGATCTCATCCCCATGTGGCATATTTACGCAGATGAGTTTACATTGCAGTTAGTACAGACTACACGGCGTACACATGACACGCCAAATACCTCATCATTCATACGCCATTTGGTGCGACCGGGCTGAACTTGGAGATGTTCATACTGAAAATGTGAAGTGACTTCAAGGTCGATTAAGCATTTTTTGTTTCTTTTTACTTTATTTTTTTTTAAATAACCACACAACCATGCAATTTATTAACACTTTATGACTTGAGAGCTGTAGTTTGGTGTCTTTATTTTGTATCACAGTAAGTATTGTAACATCTGAAAGGAATAAGAAGTATAAGAGTGAGAGAGAGAACCATTCACTAAGACACTTATGCATGTATGTGCTAATGTATGTGGGAATATGCCTGTGTAAGTGCTGTAGTGTATGTGTTACTTTATTTATTTATCAAGGACAACACACTAAAATGTATTATTTGTTCAGGCAAATTAACAGAACATAACATTTTAACGTGTTCTTAAAGGGAAACTTAAACAATTGTCAACCGGCTTTGTGTCTTTGCAATGCGGGTGGTATGTGCAAATTAATGATGTTTGGCTTTCCTCTGTATATCTCCGTAGGCTATATTGAATGTTTCACTACTTTCACAGTATCTATATAGCACTTAAACCTTCTTTATACTATAACATACATGACAATCTCACTTTTTACAATATGGGACCTTTAATAAACGTCAAAATGTATTTAAATATCACAATCATAGAATTTGCAGACTCACTAAAGTGAGGTTTTGCAGTAACGACTAAACAGTGGAGTAGTAAGGTTACGAAGCACAGAGAGCCAGAGTAAATGAGTCAAATTGAACAACTTAATGTTTCACCCACACACTTCTGTCACACCAGATGAGTGGCAATTTTATTCGGCTTGTTTTCTGTAACCAGTGTGGTATTAAAGTATGGTGGAATTAGCTAGCTAGCTAGCGGACAGCTGGCTGGTTTAGTTCTTGGGCTGGTTTTACCATGCTTTAGTGCTGCACTGACTACAGAAAATGAGCCGAACAGCGGGCTGGTGGCCAGCTACCGCCGGGTCTAAACGCTCCCTCCGCCACTTCAGAAAGGGACAAGCTACCTAGCTAACTAGCCAACCAGCTTTCTCCGGAAGCTGCATCCGTTCTCTTCCCGGCGAGCTGCGACCACACACTTTACGGCCTCACTGACGCGGGTTCTGTTGTCACCATAACAACGAACGACAATCACCAGTTTCTTTTGTAGTAGTCAAGTTACCACAGCAAACAGTTCAATGACCCTTCCACTCCTTTCTATGGTCATAAGACATTGTTCAACGGCCAAAATAGGTAGTATATTCATTAGGGCTGTCAAAGTTAACGCCATAATAACGAGTTAATGCACTTTCTTTTTTTTTACGCCACTAATTTCTTTAACACATTAACGCAACTTGCAAATTTGAGATTGAAGTGGTCTCCGTTTTAAAGCTAGCGTGAAGATACTGATATAAGAGATAAATTAAAGCTGCAAGCAGCGATGAACGGGCCCTCGCCCCCGCGGGCACGTCTGGGGAACGCGCACGTCGGGGTACCCGCTGTCGTGCATTTCTGTGAAAGTCGGAAACTGCACGCAACAGTTAGAGTGAATTTTCTGCTTGGAGCATGTGGCGCTGGAAATGAACTGTGAGAACATGTGGGGCGTCCTTTAAAGCACTTCTATGAGGGTGGCTGGCAGTATACAACCATTTCCTGTTGTCAGTAGGTGGCGCTATGACTTTCACTCATAATACCACTTATATGTCTTCAGGCCTGGACTCTTATAAAACCTGTCAAATTTGGGGAAGATTGGACAATGTATAGTCAATTTACAACAATTTCCTGTTTCCTGTAGGGGGTGCTATGACTTTCACTCATAATTGCATATATATGTCTTCAGGCCGGGACTCTTATCCAGCTTGTGAAATTTGGGGCAGATCAGACTATGTAAAGTCAAGTTACAACAGCTTCCTGTGTCATGGCGAAACATCAAAATTCGCCGCGCCGCCACAAGAACGCCGTTACACGAAAACACAGAAGCTTCGCAATTTAGTATTATGAAGGTGTTGAGATTCTGCTGCCTGACTTTGAGATGGATCGCTTGTATCCTCTAGGAGGAGTATCGCAAAGTTCCATACCTAAAAAGTGACAAAATGGCGTCTTCGCACATGACGTATGACATCACCGTTCAAGCGATCAAAAATTCCTTCGCAATTTAGCATCACAGTAGTTTGAGGGTTATACCACTCAAATTTGACGCGGATCCGATAAACTTTCTAGGAGGAGTTCGTAAAAGTATGCATAAAATACATGAAAAACGCACATATTCCAAGATGGCCGACTTCCGGGTGGGCGGAGCTAATGAAACCCGATGACGAATATGTTAGCAATAATGAGCAGGATGTACCTACCAAATTTTATGAATATAGGACCAACTTTGACCAAACTACGGCCTTCCACGCATTAGGGGGCGCTATAGAGCCCACTAAACACGCTGAACCCAAAAACTGTACGTTCACGTAAAGTTCACAGGTGTCCATCTTTTTGACAACTTTCATGAGTTTTCGAGTATACCAAGGGCGTCAAAGGCATGTTCAAATGCTAAAAGACATAAGGGGGCGCTAGAGAGCCAACATGCCACGCTCAAGCAAAATTTCACAACTCAATCAAAGTAATTACTAGTTTGGATGTGCGTGTAAAGTTTCATGAGTTTTTGTGCATCCTAAAGTCCTCAAACATGTGTTCGTAAATTTAAAAAAAACGCAGGAAGTCCACGATGGCTGACTTCCTGCTGGCCGAAAAAATCTCGAAAATATTTAATCCAGGATGTGAGCAATGACATACTTGAATTTCGTGAAGATCGAAGAAACTTTCTCTGAAAAACTGCGTACGTTAGGGGGCGCTATGGAGCCCCCTGGAGACACCCGAGCCCAATCACTACAGAACATTGAATTTCCCACCAGTTCTGACGCATATTCCACTTTTGGGGAGTTTTTGGGGATGGCTAAGGTCCCAAAAAGGCAATCTCCCAGCGGAAAAAGAATAATACTTAGAAAAACAATAGGTTTCCTTGCACTTCGTGCCAGGACACCGTTGGGGTCCTGGCACTTTTGTGCTCGGGCCCTAATAACGCTCCAAACTTGCGCTAAATTCTGATGAGGAAAAACTGTCATGGCCATTTCTAAAGGGGTCCCTTGACTTCTGACCTCCAGATATGTGAATGTAAATGGGTTGTATGGGTACCCACGAGTCTCCGCTTTAGAGACATGCCCACTTTATGATAATCACATGCAGTTTGGGGCAAGTCATGGTCAAGTCAGCACACTGACACACTGACAGCTGTTGTTGCCTGTTGGGCTGCAGTTTGCCATGTTATGATTGGAGCATATTGTTTTATGCTAAATGCAGTACCTGTGAGGGTTTCTGGACAATATCTGTCATTGTTTTGTGTCGTTAATAGATTCCAAATTATAAATATATACATACATTTGCATAAAGCAGCATATTTTCCCACTCCCATGTTGATAAGAGTATTAAATAACATGTTCGGACGACACCTTGTACTACTGTAGTTCTTTTGAAGCATACTGAAGCCTTAAAGGTCAGGTATATTCAGGCAGACAGTATGAGGAAAATAAAGTGTTTTTTGAACATTACAGCATGTAAACATGTTCTAGTAGAAACACAAAATACAAGTATGAACCTGAAAATGAGCACGATATGGGACCTTTAATGTTGACAATTCATCTTTTTGTTTGTGTCCTATCTGAATAGGTTTAAGGGTTGTTTTATATGTCCCACACCAGCTGGTAAAACAAACATGCGTCTTCTGCCCACAGCGCTTTTTCCCATTTAAACACAGAACAGTACATTCATGAGAGAGTGGGGGAGCGAGAGAGAAGGTCCCCGAAAGAGTGGATTAAAGCTCTTAGATTAGATGGCATCTGGTGACCTCAGCAGCACAGAGAGCAGTCGGCCTGGTGTATGTGGTGGGTGAGAGAGAGATTATCACCGCCAGCAGAATGTGCATTAGAGATTGGTCCTGTTTCTCTTTGTATACACTCTGTGTGTGTGTGTGTGTGTGTGTGTGTGTGTGTGTGTGTGTGTGTGTGTGTGTGGTGGTGGTGTTGCGGGTAGATTGTTAATCCTAATCCACTCGTGAATGTACATGCTGAGGACCAACAGGCCATTAGTTCCTGTTTGGTGTTTGTGTACGTGCATCTGTGTGTAAGTATACGAACACATCCATGTGTGTGTGTGTTTAAGTGTATGCGTGAATGTGCACACGCACGCGGTGATGTACTGGTATGCAGTTTGTGTATTCCAGTGTGCACGAGAGTGTAATCTGAGAGTGAATAGGGGGTTAGAGGGCCATTAACCAGTGCATTAGCCCTGACTGCAGACAGACTGGGGAAGAGTGAGGAGATGGGTAGTGTGTGTGTGTGTGTGTGTGTGTGTGTGTGTGTGTGTGTGTGTGTGTGTGTGCGTGTGCGTGGAGAAGAGCTGATGGTTTGAGGATTGCAGGGGGAAAGGGACAATGGGGGTCAGGATTTAGCAGCGAGGGTGAGGGGGATTGAGTGCATTAGTGAGTGCATGTGTGTGTCAGTGTGTGTCGAAGGGATTGAGGGGAGCTGACCCATAAAAAGCAGACAGACACACCCTGAGCAAGAGTCAGCTGTCACACCTCACAGCTGTCTCCTCTTCCTTTAATTCAAAATATACCTATCAAACAATTTGATGTTGAATTAACACACCAGTGTTGAAAACGTGAATATGTGTGCCATAAATGAAGGTTGAGATGTCGTTCTCAGTCACCCGAAGGTATCGGCATCATTTAATGAACAAGGAACATTGGGGCGTTGTTTCACGCGACCCAAAACAAACCACATGCCACCATTTCAATTGCCATAAACAATTAGTTTAGGAAGGATTCTGCAGTGCCACTGTGTTGCTCCCCAAAGCTCCAAAGATCTTCCAACACAGTGTCCAAAGACATGAACCTGCATTTGTTTTTACTAGCTGAGATGTAAGAGATAACACGCATTGTATGAAGCACTGTAAGTGAGAGAAGGAGGACGGGCCAAAGTATACACACACAAAATGACTCTTTGTTAAATGTACGGTTGGTAAAAATCTACTGTAACATTTTTGTTACATTAGTTGAAATTCTCATGATATCATGACAGCAATCAATAAATCAAATACTCTGACAGAAGAAAATCCAGTATCTGTGGCTCTTGCAGGACTGTAAGAGTGCTAAAGGAACGAGTCCTAAAACTCGGAAATGAGTTAGCACTTTAGCACTTCCGGTTCCCTCGTCTGGAAGTCAATGGGTTTATTGAATGTTTTTTTAGTTAAATGCCTGAAATCAGGTCTGTGGTTAACACAAGCTGAAGAGATTTTAAGGTTTTGTTCTACAACATAAAATACATCAGTAAATACCCCACTCGTGAATTTTGAAGCCTTTATGTGTCTTAGAAAAAAGGCGGTTGCTAACAAATGGCTAAATGAGACTACTAAACGCCATCACGCCAACTCGTCTTCCTTTATACTCTCGTTTATGATACTCATGCTCATGCTACCGTGGTGTAGTTTGTTTATAGCCTAACGTTAGCTTTTTACTTCTGGTCATTGTATTCATGCTTCAAAAATCATAAAAGTGGTGTTCATTTGTGAAGATTATCATAAACTTGTGTTTGCCACAGAGCTGATTTTCTGCAATAATCCAAAACCCAATGGAAAAATCCCATTGGCTTTTTGTCGAGGAAGCAGGGCGATGCTAACTTCCTGGTTGGCCCACAAAAATGTGCATCCCTGGAGCACTCTATTACCCCATCCGATCATTTCATTTTGCCCGAATGTCAGTGTTGCCAACTTGGCAATTTTCTCTCTAGATTTAGGGACTTTTAGAGCTAGTGCTGCTCGCTACTTTCATTGGAAAAGAGTTGGCAAAACTGGGCTTATCTTTGTCCGGATGATCGTGTAGTTGGCAATTTGGCTTGTACCTTAAAGTTATATACAGTACCTGCCCGTTTGTAAATTGGACATCAGCTTCCGAAGATTAACACATTTTGAACTGCTGACAGGTGTTCACCAACACCGAAACACATTAGTGACCGTAATAGGTGGCAAAGTCCTCCCAGTTTGTCACGATCGATATCATAAACTAACTTCAATTTTTTTTTATATACAGTATATCGCCCCTTTGCCTCTGTCAGCTTGTCTTCATTTACTGTCTTCCGCACATACTTTAAACATTTCTGATGATGAACGATTGACAGATGACAGATGACTAGACTGGTGATATATAATGACAGTCTACCGTAGCTCCATACGCTACCCTCCAAAAATGGCGGCGCACCCCAGAATGCTCCGCAATTCCCTTTCCCTATGAGAAAGTAGCATAAGAAAAGCCCAAGTAGAGAAGAGTCATAAAGTCAGCAAACTGACTAGGTGATGGTACAGTAATACAACAAAACCTATCTAAAGTTAGCTAGCTAGGTGAGCTATTGGTCATACCAGACCAAGTAAGGCTGTAGCAGCAAAACCCCTGAGTAGGGATGTTCATTTTGAAAAATGTTCTGAACTGATAACCGACCTTCGTTAACCGATTATTAACCGTTAACCAACAAGATTTGTGCCTCACGCCAGCTGCAGTGTATGAGCACAACAGACAACTGAGTCTCCAGTTCACCGTCCGGAGGCGTTAACTTAGCAGCTACGATGCTGCGTGTAGTGTCGCGGACATGCAGCCACTTTCCCAGTAAAAGTCTCCACCGCACATTTAGTTTAGTTTAGCAGGTGTCAGCTGTGTGTCTGCCCGGATTAACGATAGCGATTGCCCGATAAACAGTGTGTGTATTTGTGCTACGTTAGCAGCTCTAGCATTGCTAGTCTGTCAGCGCGACGTAACTTTAACAATTGTCCGTGTGTGTGTGTTGGTGGTGAGTGTGAGGTTGTTGGTGGCGTTCTAGCTGTGAACATAGGTGTATCAGTGTGTGTTCAGTTTATTTGTCGGTGAATAAATGCTATGAAACTACAACTCCTCCGCTCCGCTCAAGCGAGCCTGAGACCGGAGCCGACTTCCTGTATTCTGCAGCTCCGGCTCCGCCTCTTAAGGTGGGCTGGTAAGGTGGACCAGCTTTTCTCCTTAAAGAGACGAACCGCTCCTCTGAGCCGCTCAGCTTTTTAATTAATTATAAATATTTATTTTAACCGATAGCGTTAATCGGTTAAAATGCTTAATGTCGGTTAACAGTTAAACGGTTAATTCATTAATAGTTAATCGAGCAAAGGTGTGTTTTATTGCTTATGAATTCAACTTTTTATTTGCCAGAGGAAGGATGTGTTATTTCTTCTTTCAAAAAGATACATAGGCCCAAGTGTTGGGTTATATACTGTAATCCCCAGCAGCTCAGGCGATATATTTTTGGTTGTACACACTAGTTCATGTTGCTACATACATTTTCCTCACAGCACACTGTTGATTAATATTGGGAGAGAAGTGAGAGGGATAAGATGGAGAAAAAGGTAGCCAGGGCTGGAGAGGGAAAAGAGAAAGTGAGAGACCGAGAGACACTGACAGGGTGAAGAAAGTGAGAGCACCTCCTATATCTCCTATTTTCTATTATTCATGAGTTACAAGAAGCAGTGGAGGGGAAAGAGGAGAAGAGATTGTAGCTTTCCATCTTTCCCTTGAGTGTCTTCTAGGACCATCTGCCTCCTCCTGTCTCCAACTCATGTCTTTCAGTCTCTTTTATTTTCCCTCCAGGTCTCTTGATCTATCACTCATTTCTCTCTCTCTTTGACTTTTCTTGCAGATTTGAACTTAAAGGTCCCATATTCTAAGAAGTGTGATTTTCATGTTTTTTATATTATAAAGCAGGTTGAAGTTCTATATAAATACTATTAAACTATCGTTAACTACACGCTCAATATACGGAGAAATACACACAGCCCGTATTCAGAAATTGTGCGTTTGAAACAAGCCGTTAGGATTTCTATCCATTTGTGATGTCACAAATATACAATATTTAGACCATTACACAGTTTTAAACATAAACATTCTAAATGTGTCCCAGTTTATTTCCTGTTGCAGTGTATGCGAATAACATCAGCTGACAGGAATTAAACATGGACCCAAGCTGTTGCCTTGCAACGCAATTCCGTTGAAATGCACTAAAACGGAGTGTTTCAGACAGAGGGTAAATACAGGTATATTCAGACAGACAGTATGAGGAAAATAAAGTTTTTTTTGAACATCATGTACAGCATATAAACATATTCTAGTAGAAACACAAAATACAAGTATGAACCTGAAAATTAACACGATATGGAAACTTTAAGAGTTTTGCATATCCCAGAGCTACAGTAGGCCTGCTATAGGAGGCTGAAAAATGTAGTAATAAAAACCTACGGTCAGAGCCAAAGAGCTGTAGTTTCTCTGGCTAACATGATACTGAAGCACAGTAAAAAGGCAAGTGGCAGGAAAACATGTTAAGAATTTGAAGGCTAGCATTTTACTTGATGAAAAAAAAAAGAATTTGTGATGATAGTTGATGAATAGTCATGAATTACACTAACATTGATATTTTATCAAAAGCTTTTGTCTGCCATTTGTTTGAGGATTTCTGAGTTTAGACAGGCACTGATGTAGGAGGAAGCTATGAAGAAGAAAATTACCAACTTTAAAGTTCCCATGAAATCAAAAGAGATGTTTAAGTTGTTTTATCACATATGTATTGCATTGGTCTACGCCAGTATCTGGCCCAACAATGACAAAAAAGTTGTTTAGTAGGTAGGGATGTCACGATACCAGAAATCTAGTAATCGATAACAATACCAGTAAATTTCCACAATTCTCGATACCCAATAAATGATGAGACTTTATTCCTCAGGTATAGCTCAATGACTGTAAGAAAACAGCAGAGGCTGTACACGCACACACACACTCTCTCTATATATATCCTCAGATTGCAAGCAGTAGTTTAAATTCACTGACATGGGGACAGACCATTAGACCATTAAATATTTATTTTAAAATGCTAATGTTACATTTTGATGACGGATGACACAGACTGGTTAGGACGATAGCCTCCTACTACGAGCCATGGTTACATTACGTTAGCCAAAACACTGTAGCCTTTAGCGTTTTGCCATTGCAAGCGTTGTATGGAACATACTTGGCTACAAAACAATGCCAGCTGTCTCAAACAAAAATAATGGTAACGTGTAGGCCAGGAGTCTCCATCCTTTTTCCCTCTGAGAGCTACTTTCGGAAAAAATAATGTACAGTAGTCAACGGTGAGAGACAAATATTTTTTTAATACCGTTTGAATTGCGCCAAGAATCACACGTGATGTTTGTCAGTTTAAAAGATAATTTTGAAGGTCAAGAAAGTTGCAGTGTGTCGTAGGTTTGTCGTAGTATCGTTTAGTTTTGTGTGAACCCACTCAGTGAACAACATCTCTCGTTTCGCACAATATACGTCAGTAGCTAGCTAGGTAACTACTATATCCTGTGCGCATATGTAACGTTATCTTACTTGATGTGTTTTATCCAGCGACTTCTGGTCTTTTTATCAGCCGGGAAGTGAAAGAACGAGCGAGCTCGTGAAGCAGAGCTCTTTCTTCCTGACAAACTTAACTGTAGTTTCTTGGGCTAAGGAACATCAGACTGAAGTCCAGCAAAAAGGAGAGTAGCAGAGCAAGATGCTAAAAATTTGAAGACTAGCACTTGCTAATACACAATTTTGTAATAGCTGGTTTGATACATGATAGCATGTTAGCTGGTCAGCTAGATAACCGGCTGACTTCGCAAGACCATGACCCTGAATGCTAATATGGCCATGAATATCACTAACATTGATCACTTAACAAAAGTTTCTAATTTGTTGAAGAGTGTGTATTTAGCCAGGTGCTGTTGTCTACAACGGAGACAACTACCAACTTTAACCTGCCACCTAGAAAGAAGCCTGCATTTGGTACATTTTGGGTGGAGTATAACTTTTACCCACCCAGTGAGTTCATTCCTACATCTAGAGCTGCTGCCTTTGAGGATATTGTAAAATGTATTGCTGCTGTATGTCTGCCAGTTCACACAAAAAGTTGAATACATGCCACAATAATGCGCAAGGCATTTAGCGTGCAATAAGTGTGCCTTTCTTGATTTCTGCGTGTCTTTTGTACGCAATGTATCCCGCACTGACTGCAACGCAAACGTATCTGCATATAAATGCTACGGTAAGAATTTGTGATGTAGTATAAAAAGCGAGAAAGACCACTTATGGTGGACGGGTGGAGATGTGGATGGGCCTAACAAACACTGGACATTTAACCAGGAGACCCCTATTTGAGACCATTGTCGACCGGTGTTTTGTTGCAAGTTACGTTAGTGACGTTTGTCATGTCATGTGTTTCATGTTGACGTTTGTGACGTGTTTTCGGTAGTTGTATCCGTATGTGTTTCACTTAGTTTACTTACTTTTTTAAGCCCAACCATGACGTTTTCCCTTACCCTAACTAAGTGGTTTTCTTGCCTGAACCTAAGTTGGTGGTTTTCTTGCCTAAATCTAACTGCGGACGTTTGCGTGGCGTACAAATGACACAATAGCGCTAAAATGCGTACTCATGACACACAGAATGTCCGTATAATGTCGTGGTATTTATACGCTTTCCCGTGAGACCGAGTTGGCTATGTCTGCCCGTCCCTTTTTCTTTCTTTGTCTCTCTCATTATACAATGCTAAATTGACTGAATGGCCATCTGGTTTCACGTTGCCAATTTCTGGCTTGGAGATGGGGTTATTATGTATTATTTCGCCATAACAAATCAGTTGGAAGTGGCATATCTCTCTTGCTGATGCCATTAATCAGGCCACTCTTACTGTAGATTTGCAGTTGATGTTGCACTTACAAAGGTACACACAAAAGACAAAGACAACAGAGTTGTCTAAAAATCTTCTACTTTATTCAATAAGATAAATGTTTTTGCAAAACATTCAATAAAAAATGATCTTTAATTTATTGCTCATTGTCATCTTTACACTAGGACTTGATCTGATGCATAATATTTTTTTTCCAAAGCACTCTCACAAGGAATATGTTGCTAGATATTTAGACAAGATTTTATGCTGTCATTATAATAGTAATAACTTACATATGTACGCACGTTCAGATTATATAAAAACAAACCAAACAAATAAAGTTACAGTTGCTGAACAGAAAACAGAGAAGGGACAGGCAGACTCAGGAATCCTCTCACGTACTTTTGGAGCTGCTGTGAGACTGCAGCGAACAGCATTTGTTGCTTTTCCAGTGGTGTTGTAAGAGCAAAAAAAGTTTGAAACCTTTGAGTGGTAAAATCATGTTGGAAGAGGGAATAAACTTAAGCCTAACACTGGAAAAGCTACAAACCTGAGGCTCAGAACTTCAGTTCTTTGTACCGTGGAAGTCGTTTTAAAAGTCCCCCTACATGCATTTATCATGAAATTACAAGGCTATATTTTAACGCAAAGCTTTAGTATCATTCTGTCAACTAGTTAACACACATTGTACTTTCCAACACCTAAACTATTAAAATAAAATGAATAATACATAATGTCCAAAACAATGGAGGTGCATACTGTACATGCCAGTGAACCATGGAGCCTCTAAAATGATTCCATTTGGAATTGTCATGTTGCTTATATGCTTCTTGTTGTAGGCTAAAGTGACAATTTTGATTTTGTTCCCAAAAAGTATTTTAATAAATCTAAAACATGTCAATAGGCAGCCCTGTCTCCTAAAAATGACGTTCTCATACAAAGAAACTGCATTGTGAATCGTGTTTAGAGGGAAACACATTTTGTCGCGGATTACGTTTGTTTTTGATGCACCACAAATATGTTTTTCGTGATAGTCCGCGGAAGTCCGCCTAGGGAGGAGGTCGGGATGGTGGGTGGGTCAGACAAACACAGGACTTTCACCCAGGAGACTGCCGTTTGTGTCCCGTCTGAAACTAAGAGTCAATATTCATTTATTTTAATTTACGTCCATAGCTTAATAACATAATAAACATTAATTTATTTCATTAGTCATTAACCATGTAGTGGTTTTGTTTTGCCAAACCATGATGGGTTTTTTTCTTTTTCTAAACCTAACCAAGTAGTTTTGTTTCTTAAACCTAACCGCATAGTTTTGTTCCCTAAACCCAACCGCGTAATTTTGTTTCCTAAACCTAACCAAGTAGTTTTATTTCCTAAACCTAACCAAATGGCTTTGTTTCCTAAACCTAACCGCAGTTTTATTTCCTAAACATAACCAAGTAGTTTTGTTTCCTATACCTAACCACAGTTTTGTTTCCTAAACCTAACCACGTAGTTTTGTTTCCTAAACCTAACCACAGTTTTATTTCCTAAACATAACCAAGTAGTTTTGTTTCCTATACCTAACCACATAGTTTTGTTTCCTAAACCTAACCACGTAGTTTTGTTTCCTAAACCTAACCATGTAGTTTTGTTACCTAAACCTAACCAAGTAGTTCTGTGACTTGAACCTAACCAAGTAGCTTTGTTGAGTTATTTGTTTTGTTTTGTTTCAATTTACAGCGTTAACCACGTGTTTCAAACTGTTTAAAACTGCAACTGTAATCCGGTTGAAAATATGTTACCCTCGTAACGTAACTGAGAATGCATTTTAGTTGTATGGAAACGTAATTCTGTAGGACACATGGTTACAGTATGATTGGATGGAATCTTGCTTGCCGGATATGTTTTTCAGAAAGTAAGAAGTGCAGGTCTAAGATAAATGCAAGCATGTTTAAAAAAAAAAATTACTTCATTCAACAAACGTCATGGACCATATCATTGTTGAAATTAATTTAAGAAAAGGGGAAAATTAAACATTTTCTGTTACACGTTATAGGACCAAAGTCATCCAAGCACTGAGTAGCCATTGGGGAATCGGGTCATCTTGAAGAAAATGTTATATAATGAGACTCATTACAGTACTGAGATGATGTGAGGCTCTCCTGTCCCAAGTCATTTAGAGAATCCCACATCCTTGCCACTCCTCCCCTCATACACATTCTCAATAAGCAGCGTGTGTGTGTGTGTGTGTTTTGTTGATCTGCTCGGCTTCAGGCCTGCCTGTGTGTGTGACACAGCTGATTGTGTGTGCATGTACAGTATGTGTGTGTGTGTGTGTGTGTGTGTTTCACAATCCACAACGGGGCCTAATGTCCAAATTTATGCACTTTTTAGAAAAAAAAGAATACGCACACATAAACACACAATTACAGTCATGTGCACGCACACACAGGCCAGTTCTGAGGTCAGTGGTTATCATGCCGTATATTTACATTCTCGTTTTAAGGAAACTGTGTACAAGGCAGTAGTAGATGGTGATCTGGCAAGGTGTAGTCTTTTTTCTTCTTGTTGTTTTTTTTGGTCTTTCTGTTTTTTTCTTTCGAGTTGGGGTAGGAGGAAGAGGGGGTGCAGACATAGGACACAAAAACTAAGGTGAGAGAAAGGTCTCATCAATAAATAAATGAATAAATAAACCAAGTAATAAGTTAATAAGTTAAGTTAAAGGGCCTGTACATGTGTGGAGAGAGACGGTGTGCGTGCATGGTTCGTTTGATGTTGCATGTTGTCCTTAGGGGGCTGTAGCTAAGGCGGAGAAGGAGCAGTAGACTCAACCCACCCCCGCCCCCTAGAGACACCATAGCTTCATTCTGCTTCGACAACACAAACTGAGCTGCTATGAAACTTTCTGACCTAATGACAGTGAAGAAAAACAACACCGGTTGCAGATCTCGTCTTCAGAATGTAAATGTGAAAACCATGCGTTGCATGTTGTGTGAAATCAAAACGTACATATGAAAACTGTAAGTAGTCACACTGGGAGGATAGAAGTGAAACTGAAAACGCAATTTTCGCTGTCACGGTGAACTTTTCTTAACTCGTGCATGTTCGTTCTTTGTTTGTCTCTTTGACGGAAGGCTGTTCACCCTAGCAGATCGGAACTGCCACAAACACTTTTGTGTTCCGGTATGGGTGCTGTGCCATTGTTCCGATGGCCTATTGTTCCGAAACCCCAATAGCCCAAAAAATGTCCTGACAGCCCGTTATTCCGAACATGGCTAATTATTATGCAAAATGGCTTCATCGGACCTTCCCGGTCGAAGGCATGAAGCTGATTTGCAAAAACTCTCGCGAGACTCACTGCCCGAAGACCTATCCTAACCGTACCAATTTGAGGTCAATGCCTAACCTTAACTGTTCCAGGTCAATCCCTAACCTTAACTATTCGAGATCAATGATTAACCTTAACAATCTTGAGAGTTTCCTCAGTTTGCAGGCTCCCTTCTAGCCACTACCCTAATTTCACTCCTCATGCCTAAACCCAACCAACCCAACCAATGAAAGCTTCAAGGCAAATGAGACGGGAAGTTCCGTTAATGTCATTCTGCATAATAATTAGCTACGTTCTTCTGTTTGTTGCGCAGGGAGTGTGTATTTTCGGAACAATGGGCAGTCCCCCCGACATGGTCAGATGACACTTCGTACGAACTAATTTGTCTGGCATAATTTGTTAATTAAGTTTGTGGTTAACATATTAAAGTTAAGTAATTGGTTAACAAAGAACATGTTTATAGTTTGAAAATGCAGCATAAGAACCTATAAAGATTTAAAATTGATAATAATGAAATTCATATTGTCACAATGGCTTTTACACACCTGCATCCGAGAAGCATTCGAGATGGACTGAAATCCAATTGCACAAACCACTAAATATTAATTATTCATATGTTTGTGTTAGCTTACTATGGATAACTCTTAGCCAGCTAGCTGAGCTGTCATTATCGTAACTAAACTAATACTTCGCTCAAGGTATTCTTCTGCGTTTCTTGGCGTTATTGAACCACCTCATTACCACCACCCTCTATTCTAGAGTAAAGCCAACGCTGATTTACATGCAGCCCAGGAAAACCAAGCAATCCCGTTTGTGTAAATACAAGAGTATTAAATCACATCTGGATTTAATCTTACTTTACTTAAAGCTTCATATACAATACAGCCATGACTCTTAATGTCCCCTACATGTAGGTCCTACGGTTCTTAAGGCCTTTACACACCGGGGGCGTTTTTTTAAGTGATTCATTCGCATCAATATATTTTTAATAAAGGCATCGACCAATCATGGTCTCGGAAGAACGGGTTGAGATGCACCTATATTTATGCAGCAACAACACGGAGGCTCCGTAGTTCGAATCAGGACAGCCAACTTTATTACTCAACGCAGACCAGATCCACTCCTTCCGTTCTTACCTTTCACAATAAAAGCCCTACACATATAAGATTCGCAGGCAAGTATTACTCATATTTATGTCTCATCTCATTCGTCACACCCCCGGTGTGTTATGGCCTTGAGGTTAGTCAGATTTCTAACCCTAACCTTTGGGGAATTGTAAAACATTAAAACCATTGTCTGTAAGCCAACATTAGCAAATCCTTGGTGTATAAATATACTGTACTATAAATAAGCTTGATTTAATTATGAATCATTGTAGGTTCTTATGGTATGGTTTAGTTTTAACATGGCGTTAACAGCTTTAATGTAGTTATTTTGTCAACCACAAACTTGCGCAATTTATTAACTTTCAATCGATAAAGTACCAAAACTTTATTCTGGTTTTATGATCATTTTGTAAGAGCAAGTGGTTTGTATCTCAACGTGGAACAAAATCCCCCTAGCAGATCTGCAGTCAGTCTGGCAGTAAGAATGTGACTACAGTTTATTACAACATGGAAATGGAAAAAAAAAAAGTAGAGATTGTAAAAGAGCAGAGAAAGTGTGTGACTGGCAGCTGCATAAATAAGTCATCATATATCATACAGAGACATGTAATAATATTGATCATCGTCTTCATATATCGTAGTAATGATGCATTGCCGTGGCAGGAATAAACTTGCAGTGAATGTGTGGCGGTCAGGGAGAAACCCAAAGTTTGGAGTGTGTGAGTGTGTTTCTCTGTCAGTGTGTGTTTCTGTGCCCTTGTTGGAGTGTGTGTGTAGGGGGACATCAGCTGTTGTACATTCACGGTGAGAGGTTAGGAGGCGCTGTCCTGTCAGGGCCGTCACAGGCCCGGGACAGGAGGGTCAGGTTCAGGGGTCATCAGGTGTGTGTTGGCCAGCGTGGTTAAAGTTGAAAGGCCGTGGCAGGGTGGTTGGTTTCTTCTAGAGAAGGATGCACTTTCCTTTCTCCACCCATGGGTTGTTCTTCATCAGCTCTGGGTTCAGGAAGGGATCCTCTGGGACGCCGTCCTCTATCCACTTTACCAAACTTTGTGAAGAGAGAGAGAGAGAGAGAGAGAGAGAGAGAGATTTTTCAAATTCCTGAGGAAGTTTACTACCACAATCCATCCTCTCTTTTTCCATACAAGGCAAGAAGGAGAGGGGGAAGCTGAGCAACCAGAAGTAACTAATTACATTCAATTCTGCAGCTGTAGCTTTTTGTGTACTTTAACTTTTTTTAGAAAGTTTGAATTTGTACAAAAGTCCTTTTCTTTAACTAAAGTAGTGTACTTTACAGCAGTTGAACTTGTTGAACGGACTAGGGTTTTGCGTTATGACATTTAGTCGTCTCATTTAGCCACTTGTTAGCAGCCACCTTTTTCAAGACATATAAAAGCTTAAAAATTCACGAGTGTGTTATTTATTTAATGTATTTTATGCCGTAGAACAAAATGTTAAAATCTCTTAATCTTATGTTAACCACAGACTTTATTTCAGGCATCTAACAAAATACCCATTCAAAAACATTCCAGATGAAGGAATCGGGACTTGCTAAAATGATAACTCATTTCCGGGTTTTAGGACTCATTCCTCTAGCACTCTATGCCTCTGCACCTCGGTCATGACTTGTAGCTCATGGTCTGAAAATGTCCATTTTCTTTTTCTCTCTGCATCCTGTGTTCTTGGCGAATGTACAGAGTAGTAAAATGTCTCCGTTCGTTTTTTATCATATTTAGTCAACCTCATCCTGGTTTTCTTTTGTCTTTCTTAGGTTTAGTTGACTAAAAGTCTGGGCATTTTAGTCTCATTCAGAGAAAATGGTGACTATTTTAGTATAGTTTTAGTCAATGAAAACTGTTGACTTTAGTCGATTTAAGTCATTACGTCATATTGAACATTTTAGTCAATTTAATCTAGCCAAAGAATCACCTGCTTTCTTTCTCCCAAGCCCTGTTGTCGTCATTGTTAACTTTAACTTATATTTTAAACTACATTTTTAGTCAATATTGCCTGTTGATATAGTCACAGTTAGTGTTTAATGATGTTGGTGCCGTCTCATCTTAGTCATGGAAAAATAGGTCCTTGACGTACATATTTAGTCATAGTTTTCGTTAAAGGTATAATATGCATGGATTTTCTAAAAAAACAATGTATATACCGATACAAAAATAATCCCTCTCAATCATCTCTTTTCCTCTTATTTTGCTGTGTTCGGGACGTTACTTGGCTTCAGCAATAACATTTTATTTCTCTGATTCACCTGTTTCCCACTAACACCATTCCCTATCTTCATTCACTCTATAGCTTGCTCAACCATTGCTCTCTCTCCCCCTCGCTCGCTCATTGAGCTGAGGAGGAGTGGCCAACTTTGAATGCTGTGTGTTTACAAACGGCAACCGACAACGATTACATATTATATAGGGATGCTAATTTTAAAAAATTTCCTTATCCTATAACCGACCTTCGTTAACTGATTATTAACCGTTTACTGACAAGATTTGTGCCTCTTAAGCAGCGGTGCGTCAGCTGCAGTGTATGAGGACAACAGACAACGTAGTCCCGAGTTCACCCGTCCGGGAGCGTATACTGCATTCACTATCTCCAGTTCAGCGTCCGGGAGCGTTAATTTAGCAGGCAGACACTTTTTTTGTTGGTGGCGTTCTAGCTGTGAACGTAGGTGTAGCAGACACAGTTTATTTGTTGGTGAATAAATGCTACGAGGCTACAACTCCTCCGCTCAAGCGAGCTATAGACGGGAGCCAACTTCCTGTATCTGTAACGCCGGCTCCGCCTCTTAAGGTGGGCTTAAGGTGGACGTTTTTTTTCAGCTTTTTAATTACTTATTAACATTTCTTTTAACCGTTTTAACCGATAGCGTTAATCGGTTAAAATGCTTAATGTCGGTTAACGTTAAATGGTTAATCATGGACATCCCTAATATTATAGCTTTCACAAAATTAACACTAATACTTTGCCACATGGATAATTGCAATTATATGCAAAAAAAGGGTAAATTGCACTCAGCTCCAAAACTTTATGGGCGTGTTTGCGCTGTAATATCATTTACGCAATATCTTTTGTGAATCGGACGGGGTAGCAGTTGCAAGTGATTCGCATTTCATGGTGCTATCAGCGGCTGCAATCCATTCTTGGTGAATTTGCCTGTGCTGAAATTGGCAAAGGTGTGTTTTATTGTTTCAGGCATTTAACTTTTCTTTTGTAAAAGAAAGAATATGTTAATTGTTCTCTCGAAGTTTACATAATCTCACTTTAAATTCAGTTAATTAGCCTATCCATAACAGTACTTGAAGTAAATAAAGATGTAAGTAAGGAAAACAATGTACTCTTTCCATCACTACTTCTCCTATTTTTTCAGTATTTTTTTTATATTCACAAGTTTCAAAACACTGACCCTGAATACTTTTGTACTCTACATGAAAGACAGACAGTCCTCTCTAGCAGTGCTGTTGAAGCGTCAGAAGTGTTTCTTCTGATTGGCCCTTCATCTACTGGCACTGCAGTGAGAGCATGAGACAGACAAAGAGAGCGCTGAACACAACTTAATGACGGCTGCAGCTTTGCTTAATGATGCGATATGCGCTGTGACAGTAGCCTTCAAGGCAGCATTAGTTAATGAAATCATATCACTGTTTTATTATTGTGCTGGAATGACTTATGCAGTCATATCCAAAGTCATTGTGTTCATCGTACTTATTACAATGAACAACAGCAGATATTTCTAGCCGTATGTGAGTAGCATTTATATTGGTGTATAATTGAATAACCCACTGAATACTTGAGTTACCGTGGAAACAGCAGTTGGTTATACAACCTCAACTCGAGGTCCACTTACTCACATGTTCACAGGGTAGTCAAATTTAAGATATGAAGGAAAGTCACCGTGACGTCAACCATTGGATTGTGGACTACGGTTTTGAAGCCTCGACTTCGGCATTTTGGCCATCGCCATCTTGGTTTTTGGCCATTATTTGCGACCGGAAGTGACACGAGAGGGAGGAGCTAAGTACAACCGAACGCTGAATAAGACATTTCTAGGCGACCATAAAGGTTATAATTAACTTTCATGTACTGAAAACACACTGTGAAAGGGTTAAAGCTGTAAGAGGAACACACGGACTACTCCCAGATCGGGACTGATCGGAACACTGTGGTAGCGACCTGTCAATCACAAGGTAGCCACGCCCTAAAGCATACCCTGCTTTATCGTTTATGCTGTCTTGAAGAAGACTTGAAACTATGTTTTCTATTTTTACAATGTGTAATAAATCAAGTGAGAAGTAGGGTCATTTTCTCATAGACTTCTATACAATCAGGCTTCTTTTTGCAACCAGAGGAGTCGCCTCCTGATGGCCGTTAGAAAGAATGCAAGTTTAAAGCATTTCCGCATTGGCTTCACTTTTTAGAACCGGAGTTCACCACCTGGTTGTACTTCAAATATTCAGTTACAACCTTGTGTAAGTGGATTAACAACTTTTACATTGTTGCATGCTGTGTCTAACTGTCACATGTTTCTCATTGTGCTCAATGCATTTAGCAAAACCAAAGCTATTTCATTTCAGAGCTACTTATCACAGTTGTCTTTTGGGGTTTGAACTCTGTGCAGGTGCTTGTAGAGCTATTGTGGACCAACTACTCACTCAGTCACTGTTTTGGAGGACTTCTCTCGTTTGAAGGCCAGCTGGTACTTGAGGCTCTCCACCTCCTTCTTCATCTGGGGCAGGTCCATCTCATCCATGGTTGCAGCTTGTATGAAGGGCTTTTCTACCTGTGCACAACGGGGAGGCCAGTTAAATTTATGCAGTACCTAACACTGTTAAATAGCAGTCAGACACACTCAATGCAACTATGCCCTGCAGCAAGAACACCAGAAAGTACATCTGATTTATAATGGCTGCTTAGCGATTCCACCTACAGGAGGGGAGAACAGAGGCTATTAAACGTAGTACAAACAAGTGCTGCCAAAACTGGCAGACCCACTTAACGCCACAGGATACAGGGTGCCTTCTTTTGTGTCCTTGGGGCTTCTTGTTTCCACTTTGGAAAAGTTTCTCAGCTTTAATGAATATGCCAAATTTAATTACGTTTGCAACCAACCAACATAACAGCAGGTCAACAGCAAATCAATTTTATGCAAATTTTGGTTCATTTCTTCCATATTGCCACTTGCATTGACTGCAGGTTAGAGTAGAGTAGTTGATATTCAACACCTGAAGGGAGGGAAAAGAGACATTGTTTTGCTTCTATGCCCAAAAAGTAGAAAAGGGACATCCTGTACTTGTGCTGTGTCCCATTTCTTCCCATTTGCCCTCAATCCCCCCCGTCCTATTGCGTGTGCTTCTGAAATGTAGTGGTGTCCCAACACAAAACTTCACTCTGTGAGATGAGTGCTTGGCCCTCCTCTCCACAACCCACCACACCGAGGGCGAGCTGAAGCAGAAGAACAAAAAAAGAACAGTAAAAGGCAGTCGGCCTAATGTAGCTTTAAGATGGCTTTAAGCTGGAGGGGATGCTCTATTACAGTGATTCCCAACCGGGGGGGGTACATGTCTGCAGTTGCCATATGACACCAGCACTTCTTGGATCTTCTGAAGATTACATTTTCCCGTCTACCCGTCTTGAAAAACGGACCAAGGAGTCTAACGTGCATGCACAAGTCAGAGGGTGCAAGCAAAAAACCGTGGTGCAATGAAAGTGAGGGCCGGTGTGCGCCGGCTGAGGTGGGATCCCAGCCCAGCGGGGTCGGGCGCACCGTCGTAAAGTGGTATCGGTGCCGTTTTGCGATACGAGTAAATGAGCACAGTATCAGACCCGATACCCGGTATTAGTATTGGTGCATCCATAATGTGAACCACTCACCCACCAGCATAATAAGATCAGTACTCCCTCAACACAACCTGTAGAGATTAATGCATCAGTAATAGATTAATGCACCAGTAATATTTATCACTTTAATGGGTCATATCCACTGTAAGTTAGTAGGAGGAGCTGCAATGAACAAAAGACAAAATCCATCCTATGGAGACAAAACTGTAGTGCGTTTTATCATGTTATAGCGTATTAGCTGTAATGGAAGTTGGAGATTGAGTATTATATGATGTCTGTCTGTATGTTGATGAGAGAAAAAAACACTAACATATTTATACGGCAGTAGTTGAGTGAGTTTTCCTTTTATTTTATGCTAAATGTGAGGTTTCTATACTTTCTATAGCCTACTGTATAAAATGTTACAGTATTGTGGAAACTAAAGTCCTAATGCACAGTTATATAATGTTACCAGTGCAGCCTTCTAGTACTCTTCAACCTTGGACGAGAGGGAGAAAGTCACATGTAACCAGGTCAAAGTCATTGCTAGCTACAGCTAACTGCAGGCAACTGCACTTCTGTAGAAATGGACTGTTGCAAACAGAGATGTTTCTCAACATCTTTTCAGGATCTTTTTAGAACACGATCGTTGCTGCATTAAATGAATACTTCCACATGTTTGGAAATACGCTTATTCACTTTCTTTCCAAGAGTGATAAAAGATCAATACCACCCTTCAGAGTTAAGTACGGAACTAAAGTCGAGACACCGTTAGCCTAGCTAACTATAAAGACTAGAGAGAGGGCCAAACTGCTAGCATGGTTTTGTCCAAAGTGCAAAAATGCAACTCTAAAGCTCACTAGTTAACACGTTGTATCTCATTTGTTTACCCGACAGTGATGAAAAAAAATATTTATTGTGGTTCTATGGTGAGTTACTTGAGGTAACTATTGTTTAGCAAACAACAGCTTCCCAAGTCAGTTCATCACATTGAGGTGGCCAGGTTTGGTACCAAACCGGACGTAGCTAGCAACATGCGCTATAGCTGGTAATAGAGTGCTACAGGGATGACGTATTTTTTAGTCCAACCAGGAAGTTAGCATCACCCTGGTTCCCCCGACAAAAGCCAATGGGATTGTTCCATTGGATTTGGAATTATTGCAGAAAATCAGCTCTGTGGCAAACACATGTTTATGATACATACACGTTTTGTTCAGCAAGATAATCTTTACAAATGAACACCACTTTTATGATTTTTAAAGCGCGACTGCAATCGCCAGAAGTAAAAAGATAGCGTTAGGCTATAAAGGAACTACACCACGGTCACATGAGTGCCAGTATACACCACGAGGCTGTAAAGGAGGACTAAACGATGACGTTGAAAGACACAAAGGCTTCACAATTCAAGAGTGGGGTATTTATTGATGTATTTTATGTCGTAGAACAAAAAGTTAACATCTCTTAAGCTTGTGTTAACCACACAACTTAATTCAGGCATTTAACTAAAAATCCATTCAATAAACCCATTGACTTCTAGACGAGGGAACCGTATGTGCTACGGTTTCGGGTTTTAGGACTCATTCCTGTAGCACTCTATATTACACTGAAGTAGCAGGTTGTCTGAACTGTTGTTGTACATAACTCCCTCTATTGTCATTTTTATGTTTCTGGTCATGTACACATTAAACATACAAGATCCATTGTGTAAATTAGTGAGCTTTGGAGATGTTGGTCGCTGTATTTTTTAACTCTGGACAGAGCCTGACTGCGTCTGTCGTTTTTCCAACATACTTTAGATGAAACCACGCCCCCTTCCGTATGACAAATGTTTTGACGCTTGCGTTCCCATGGAAACCTCTTTCACGCGGGTCCTGCGACATATGAGAGCTACAGTAGTTTGGAAAATAGCAATACAGGGCACTGAATTGGATTAATTTACTGTTTATCAGATAACAAATGACTTAAGAATTAGCTAGCTAGCGCACTCTGCGGCCCCTCTGTCTCACTCACCGCCGCTGGAAGACTAGCTCGCCGGCAGGAGTGTGGGCGGCAGCTCCGGAGATGGACCTTCAGTTAGCGGCTGTAGCAACTTGAATTCAGCCAGCGCAAACTCCAGTGCCGAGAGTAACAGCGGGCTGGAGATCAGCAAACTTTGCCGTTACACAGGTTAGCGGCTAATTTCCAAGCTACTGTAGCTGTCATATTGTGTGGGACCCACATGGCGGAGGTTTCCATGGGAACGCAGCCGTCGAGACTTTTGTCATACGGAAGTGGGCGTGGTTTCATCTAAAGTAGGTTGGAAAAATGATAGTCATTTCTGATCTGAGATCTGCAAAAACTTGCAAAAACTCTCACGAGACTCACTGCCCCACGACCTATCCTAAGCCTTACTATTCAAGTTCAATGCCTAACCCTTACTATTCAAGGTCAATGCCTAACCCTTACTATTCAAGGTCAATGCCTAACCCTTACTATTCAAGGTCAATGCCTAACCTTAACTATTCGAGATCAATGCCTAACCTTAACAATATCGCAAGAGTTTGCTGGTACCCTTCTAGCCACTACCAACAACAATGGACGCAGCCAGGCTAGCACTTCTCCCCTTGTTTCCAGTCTTAATGCTAAGCTAGGTTAAACATGTACTGACTCTGCTACTTAACGCACAGATATGAGTGGTATTAACCTTCTCATCGCATTCTCTAAAATAAAGTAAATAGGCATTTTTCCCAAAATGTTTAAATATTTCTTGAAACACAGTATATTTAGGACTTTACATGAGCCACTGAGGCACACATACACATTTAGTTGTGAAGGATTATATTGAAAGGAAGGGCTTTTGTGAAATGTATTGTGGGCCATGACCAGTTTGTACCTCTATCTTATTTGCTAGGGTCAGGAAAACACTTTATCATATATTTACATACAATAAATAATTGGCATATTTAACTCAGGATACTGCAGGCAGGATAGCCAAACATGTCAGTGGTCAACTCTGCAGCAATATTGTCTCCATTCTCTTCTGCTGCGTCTTTTTCTTTGTCTTTTCCTCCCTCCCTCTCTCTCTCCCCACCCACGCTCTGCATCCACTACACCCTCTCAACAATACTCCTCCCCTCTTCAATGTTCACTCGTGAATGTGTACCCTCGAGTGTGTGTGTGTGTGTGCGTGCCCGTGTGAGCCATTTGAGGATTCGAGTGAGCCGAGCGCTCGTCTAGCCTGCACTCAGAATCGATCTCACTGAGGTGCTTCAACACAGAAACAACAATGGTATTTTTAAGGGACATTAAATAGTACTTGATATTATCAATTGTCCTCTATGACAGTTTACTGAGTGAGGGGGCATTATGAAGCAGGAAATAGCGGCTCTGAATTCAACACCTACTTCACCAAATCAGGATGCTATTGAACTACATAAACCATAACAATACGATAGGCATTTGTTTTATTACCTCCGCCAAGGACGAAGGGCCTAGGAAGGAGGTTCTGTTTTCACCGCCGTTGGTTTGTTTGTTTGTTTGTTTGTTTGTTTGTTTGTTTGTTGGATTGTTGGTTTGTTTGTCTGTTGGTTTGTTGGTTTGTTTGTTGGATTGTTGGTTGGTTTGTTTGGTTGTTGGTTTGTTTGTTTGTTGGTTGCTTTGTTGGTTTGTCCGTTTGGAGGATTACTCCAAAAGTCCGCAATGGATATGAATGACATTTTTTGGAGGGGTGGGGTGTGGCACAATGAACAATCCATTAGATTTTAGTGGCTTCGGGAATTGTTGTGGTGCATACTTGTATTTTGGGTTTCTACTAGAACATGTTAACACGCTGTCTGAAACACTTGAGCTCCTGCTTCCAGGCAGGTATTATGCAAATGTATTACTTGGTGACATCACCACGTTACGGAAGAAAAGGTGTGACTTCAGCCAATCAAATCCAGCAAGAGGCAAGCTTTACTACTTTACCACTTCCTTCCTATTTTGATGCCGGTAGATGTGGAACAGTGGGACAATGGCAAATGCAGACGAAAGGTTGACATTAGCTGTATTTAATTACTAGGGATGCACTGATACCGATACCAGTATCGGGTCCGATACTGTGGTCATGTACTCGTACTCGTACTCTCAAAACGGCTCCGATACAACGGCACCGATACCACTTTACGGTGGTGCGCCCGACCCCAATGGGCCGGGATCCCACCTCAGCCGTCGCGCACCGGCCCTCACTTTCATTGCGCCACGGGGTTTTGCTTGCACAACGCGGTCGGGATGCACTGAGGACAGTCCACCCCGGTCGACAGTCGCACCGGGAGCAGGGGAGAGAGGGCGCAGAGAGCCCTTTCACCACGGTGCGGCGAGGTCCGGGCGGGGAGCGCTGTAAAGCTGCGACCGCGAGCCACCTTCGTTCCGAGCCTTTCCAAGCCGACCTACGAGGCGGTCGCGGTGCACTGCCTCGTATGCGGGATTCCCCAGCCTGCCGTGTCGCTCACACCTCTTGGCACAGAGAAGTACTCGTATCGGTACTCTGCATCGGCGAGTACTCAATTGTAAGTACTTGTACTCGATCTGAAAAAAGGTATCGGTGCATCCCTATTAATTACAATGAACTATATAATTCAACAGCACAGCAACGGCAAGAGTCATGGTCTGCTTGAATACATTTTTCCCCCCCGTAATCACATTTAATTGCCCAGTTGCGCACGCAGCCCCACTCCACGGGCGTACCACGCTGTTAGCCCCACATGCTTTGCCAAGGCGTTTTTGAAGCGGCCACAACTGTAGCGATGCATCTCTTGTGATCACGATCTTTGGCATGCTGTACATGTAAATGGCTGGCTGATTTAAACAACATAGCTGTTTTTTATTTGAACTTCTTGGTCCCATATGGCAATAATTACTACTTCATAAAAAGTGATTCAAGAGGAGAGCCGAGAAAAGGATGTGGCTCCAAAAAAGGCGAAAGCAAGACAGGCAGTGAGAGAGACGTAGAGACATTTATAATGAGTTAGTGAGGTGTGTGTATATGTGTGTCCTTTTGCGAGTTTGAGGAAAACACCAGGTGCAATATTCCATGACAAAGTGTGTGTGTCTCACCAATATTAGACAGACAGAGAGAGGCCGAGTGATGGCCGGTTCCTGGCTGAGATCAGGTTTCAGCAGCATCCTCCAGAGACGGCAGGGGGATTGAATGCTTTCCTCTTTCTTACTCTATCACTCACCATCTCCTTCATCCCTGTTTTCCCCTCTCTCCAACTTTCAATTCTATTAGTCTGCTCCATCCATCTGTTTCCCAGCCTCTAGCTACCTCCTTTCCTGTCTCATTTTCTCGCTTCTTTTCAGTTTGTCGTTTACATTTTTCCTCTACTAATTTGTCTCATTCTCGCCATTTTTTTTTTCACTCTTTCTCTGCCTCAGCCTCTATCTCTCAGACAGAGGGATGCACCAAGCTTTGGGGTAAACTGGACTTAGGATGTAAAGGTGGTGTGTGATGGCACACTGTGTACAGCTAAAAAAATCACTGCATAACTGACAGAAAAGGCTCAGAAAACAAACTGTCGGAATGTTAATTTCATATTATGCTAGTGCTGCTTTAGCCTCAGTCTTTTAGCACATATGCATGCTAGGGATCGACCGATTATCGGCATATTCAGCATTTTGCCGATTATCGGTATCGTTATTTGTTTTTCTTTGGCTCTGATGCAGCATCCTCTCTCTGTCAGCGCGTTCCTATTGGCTGTGCTCCGGTCATGTGACCAGAACTTGGCGTTCCTTCACCAGATTTCACAATGGTGGCGGCGTCACAAACTTTCATTTTACAGCTAAACCGTGCACTACAAGATGATTCTGAGAACATCTGAGGAGAGAAATAGGCATTACAGTAACATGATATTGATTCATATTTGATCAGCGCTGCCTAGTTTGACCGTTTGGTCGGAGTTAAGGAGTGACTGACAGCCGGCTCTCATAGACAGCAGATGGACAGCAGACCTCAGATCAGCTCTGACTGCTTGTTTTCCTTCGGGCTGTTAAATCTTGCAGATGCCGTTAGGAGCACCGGAGGACACCGGAGGACACAGAGGAACATGATTTCAGGTTACCTGTTACCTCACGTACTACTGTCATGATATATCAACCGTTTTATAAAAATAACTTTTTTTAATCATATTTGCTCCAATCTCGCCTACTTGAGCATTAATTGTAACATTTTTGGTCGCCTAAAAATATCTTATTCAGCGTTCGGTTGTACTTAGCTCCACCCTCTCGTGTCACTTCTGGTTGCAAAAAAAGAAGATGAAGACAGCCAAAATGCCAAAATTGATGCTTCAAAACAGCAGTCCACAAACTAATGGGTGACGTAACGTTGACTACGTCTACTTCTTATATATAGGCGTAACGTTGACTACGTCTACTTCTTATATATAGGCTATAGTCTCATACTCAACAATTCTTGCTAATGTAGTATACACCTGGATATTTCTCACAAAATACACATACATAACTAAGCGGCGTTTTTGAACAATGTTGTCCACCTTTTTCTCCTCTCACTCATCTGTATACCTGCCTGTATCCATTATATTCTCCCCATTCTCTTCTCTCTCTATCATTTACCTATTCCATTGTCCTGTCTCCCTCTCCTTCTCAAATTACTCTGCCTCTTATTTGCTCAATACCCACTCATGCACATCTGTGTTTATCTTCTGCATCTCAGCTACAGCTAATAAACACCTGAGCAAACTATAAGCCTTTCAGCCCGGATACACTAGGAACGTCACAAGCGCGTGGCGGCCGCGTGATTCACGCATCGGGTGTTCACACCAGCTGCATTTCAGCTGCATTTCAGCTGCGTATCTGCTTCTGTCAGCCCTTTCTTCCTACATAGAGTTTGCCTTTTAATGGCCATTTCATTTCATTATAAATATCATTTATATTTATTTTAGACAGAGAAAGGTTAAGAAACATGTGGTAATTTATAAATAATAGTAATAATCCACAATTAAATCTCCGTACTATATTCATTCATGGAGCTCTCCAAGTCACTGCATGTTCTAGAACACTGTCCGACACATATTTCAGAATAAAAGCCTTGTGTTAACAAATGAAGGAATTCTGTCTACAGAAAAAAACGCTTGAAGTGTTGATTTAAAAATAAGTCTTTACTTTTTGTCATCTCCGTAACATATTCTACAGATAGACATCGAAATTATAGTAATCTTGCTGGTATGATGTTAATATACAGTCAATAGATCACCTTCATTGTCTGTTGCTGCTGTGAGACGCGCGCGGCACGCGGCAAAAATACATCTATTTTTATATCTAGAGACATCTATTTTCTAGAAGAGACGCAGCTGAGACACGTGTCTTACGCGGGCAGTGTGGCTGCTCTAACCTGTTAACACGGACGCCGAAATAAAAAACAACAGGTAATGCAGCCGCCACGCGCTCCTGGCGTTCCTGGTGTGTCCGGGCCGTTACACTGTGAGGTTTAAATCAAAAATATTAGTGGAGGCAGGTTCCCCCCTATGCTGTGCTGCATTCTCACTGTCTTCCTTTCATTGCTCTCTGATATCTGTTTTCTGTCTGTCTCCTGCTGTCTTCCACAAATGCCTCCTCACTAAGTGCTCCCTGTCCAGTTTCACAAACTTCAAACAGTTAATCCATTGCTCCACACATTGTCAATCTCTCTTCCTTTGTTGCCCAGCCAGGAGTTATTTACTGATAAACCCCCTCCAAAAATATATTCCACCTAAACCAGCAGTAAAGGTGCTCATGTAGTTTATTAAAACACGATATATATCGTTGACAAATTTATTGTGATCCCTAGTTAACTACTATGAACCAGTCTCGTGAACCGTTGTCTGCTCACTGTCACATAGACGACATCGGCTTCCTCAAAGACTGAAGAGGATAAACATGTTGTAAGTGTTTTTTTTCCACTAGTAGCTATTCCACCATCTGCCATCAGCAGAAACTCTAAAAGCTCTGCTTCTTGTTCACACAGGATGTGGTGAGGATGTGTATATTGGCTGTAGCCTGCTGGACATGTGAATATTTTACAGACATACACAGTGGAAATACACTACAAGTGGTTTTAATAATAATGGGCATTGTAGCAGAGCTACTGGGTGTCTGCATGTGCAGTGCCACTTGAACCCTTAACACATCGGGGTCGTTTTTTGTTTTTTGTGATTAATTTACACGTCAATATATTCTTCCGAACTGTTGCTTTTGTCATGAGTACTTTCATAAAAAACGCAAATATTACGCCGCGAAAATGAAAAAAAAAATGTGAATGGGGTAGGTTTTCTGAGCTTTCGCACTGCGAATAAAGGCATCAACCAATAATGTTGTCCGGAACGGGTTGAGTTGCACCTATATTTATGAAATAACAACACGGAGGCTCTGTAACCCGTACCAGGACGGCAAACTTTATTACGCCGTTCAACCATAACAAAGGCAGCACAGACCAGATCCACTCCTTACCTTCTTTCCTTTCACAATAAAAGCCCTCGACATATAGCATTTGCAGGCGAGTATTTCACATTTTCGAGTGCTCCAGGGATGACGTATTTTTGTAGGCCAACCAGGAAGTTAGCATCGCCCTGGATCCCCTCGACAAAAAAACCAATGGGATTTTTCCATTGGGTTTGGGATTATTGCAGAAAATAAACTCTGTGGCAAACAAGAGTTATGATACTTATACGTTTTGTTCAGCAAGATAATCTTCACGAATGAACACCACTTTTATGATTTTTGAAGTGTAAATGCAATCACCAGAAGTAACAAGCTAACGTTAAGCTATAGACGAACTACACCACGGTCGCATGAGAGCCAGTATACACAACGAGGCTGTAAAGGCGGACGAGTCGGCGTGATGATGTTTAGTCTCATTTAGCCACTTGTTAGCAACTGCCTTTTTTAAGACACAAAGGCTTCAAAATTCATGAGTGGGATATTTACTGACATATTTTATATCATAGAACAACATTTTAAAATCTCTTCAGCTTGTGTTAACCACAGACCTCAGTTCAGGCATCTAACTAAAAACCCATTCAAAAAATTTACTTCCAGACGAGGGAACTGGAAGTGCTAAAATGTCAATTCTGGGTTTTAGGACTCATTCCTGTAGCACTCTATTCGTCACGCCTCCGGTGTGTAAAGGCCATAAGCCCCGAGACTAGAGTCACGCTAGCGGCTCTGTGAGGCTGTACTTCACAGTGTGGTGCTTTGAGCTACATGCTAACATGTTCACAATGACGATGCTAAAATGCTAATGTTTAGCAGGTATAATTTTTTTTGTTTTTAGCAAATGTTAGCATGCTAGCATTTGCTAAAAACAAAAAAAAAAATCAGCACTTAACAGCTAGTACACCTGAGGCTGTCGGGAATGTTATAAAGTTGGCAGGTTTTTGTTACCGTGCACGGCAGCTGGATCCTCACAATGTCGCGAGATCACGTGAGAATCACAGGTTGACATATCATGAAATCAGGCTTTAATTAACATTAACGTGTTTGTGTCCGGCAAGCCAGAGCACGGACAAATCAGCATCCTGTGAGGAGCTACCAGCAGCTACGGGCGTGGCTTAGGTGCGTTAGACATGGATGTATTAAGAGAACTGGATGCAGCGTTGGAGGCGGGGCCTGGGTCATTCCTGTGAGAGTTGCTCATTGGCGCATGAAGCCTAAATGGCTCGACTTCCTTCTGGAAAAGTACCCGGATCTTGGCGGAGTAGCGTCCGAGATGATTGGCTGAATAGCGTCCGCTCGGTCACATGACTCGGTCACGGGGTCATAACGTCACGCCGTCGTCACGGCTTGCACTCCAGCCTCGGTCTGGGTCTCACTCACATGAACGGAGGAAGGGAAATAACTCTGGATTCAGCTATTAGTGCGTTTTACAACTTTAAAAACTGATTTTTTTTTTTTTAAATAAGGGCTATTAGAGTGTTCGTACTGGAAAGTTGATTCACCTCAAAAGAAATTATCCGCTGAGTTACAGACGTCTCTTTCCCAATGTAAGTCTATGGGAAAAAGTATTTTTGTGCCCAATGCATCACGTGACGACAGAAGTTGCAGTAACGCCGTTTGTCCTCTACGAAAGTCGAAATCGACGACCGGCGCAGTTCCTGGGGGCTTGGTGTCAGACCATAGTGTGAGACGACACGGAGCGACTGTTTGTTCTAAACAACAATGGCGGCTCCTGAAAAGGTTATTCTGCAGTAGCGTCAGTTCTATCTGAACTGGAGAGTATTTCTAAAAATAGAAAGAAGAGCAAAGAACGGCACTGAAGGCGATGCTTTCACTCTTCTCCCAACTGGCTTCGGCACAAGTTTGATTGACGGATGGTTTGTCCAATCACTTGCCAAGTACTTTTTGAAAGTCCCTTCCCTTTTCCAAAACAGTTTCGAATGACGGCTTCTCAGATGGTTCTCTGTAACAAACCATCTGGAAGGTCAGGTTAGGTATTTGGTCATAAACCAAAGTTTTGGACACATTAAAATTTTGACCTGATGCTGGCGCTAGATGGAAAAAAAAGTAGGATGCCTGACCAAAGTCAGTAGGATGCATTTTCAGGGGACCATGCGATCCATCTAATAGTTGTTGAGGTGTCTCAGTCTGGACCAAAGTTGGTGGACTGTCTAAATGATAAACTGACTGTCGACATTGCCATCCCTAGAGTCAGGCTGTTAATATAATGGCATAGAAAGATTGAATGTTCTTCATCTGCTGCACTGGATCACGGTGTACTGTGTGATGTATTTTCCTCAACAGAGCTGCTGAGTCATTGTAGAAATAAACTTCTAGTCAATTTATACATAATGTGTGTACCATCTGAACCAGGCTTTGTCTGTGTTTGCACTGGAACTACAGTGCTCTGTGCTTTGCATGAAATCTGACTTAAGAAACACAGTGCAATGCAGTCTTCATGGCAGTGGTCTCATTTTTGCAGTATTTGCTTAAAGGGACTGTTTGTAAGAATCAGAAATTGCTTGTTAACAGCGACACCTGTGGCGGTTAAGTCAACGAAAGTCAGCGTCGGGCTCGCGCTTGTGCTCGCTCTACATAGAAACGAACGACCATCGGTCAAAACAGTGAGGCGACACACGTCAGCTAAAAGCACAATATCACTCTATATTTCAGCTGCTTGGCAGTAATGTTAGCTGACCAGACGAAGGTCTCTCCATGAATCACTGCTGATCCTAGTGTTGGCTTTTCCTGCCTCCGCCTTCCGACCGCAGCCGGAGGGAACAGGGGAGACACCGGAGTTTTGGTCGGAGACGATAACGTTTCTCTCTGCGGAGCCCCGTCACTTCACAAGACACGGAAAACCTCTGTTAGTCTGGAGGAGCTGCAGCAATTATTTCTGCACAAACGCCCACTGTACATTCACTAGATATTCCCAGAGCTAAACTAACTCTTCTGCAGTGTGTAGTGTGCGTGCATGCACGTGAGAGTGGAGAGGAATAGCGAGAACGAGCACGGTGTGTGAGAGAAGGCAGGCAGAGGAGCAGAGTACAGCAGAGACTTAGGTCCTGGAGACCAAAGCTGCGTCACCCCCCATCCTCCGGTCGCGGCCAACACTGTTTAACAGACGGGCTTCACTAGATAGAACTTTGAGGTTTTGGTGCTTCCGTGTAGTTTGTGTTGGAGTCTTGTCTGAACAGCGTAGCCACACGCAAGCGCGCATGGGACACCGACCCGCAATGGTTCATGACATCCTTATACATCCTTATGGTCAGTGTATTAACGTTACATACAGTAACCGTGCCGGCATGCTCCCAGTTTGGAAAAACAGGCAGGAGTACCGGCACGGAAGCTAAGCAATGTACTACTGTGTGGATGCTACATAACTTCGGATCCGAAAGTCACACAACAACACAAACTCTCCAATGGAAGCAGTGGTAGACCAGCAACTCCTGTGTTCTGCGAGGTAAAACTACTGTTTTTGTTAATGGAGTCTGGTGGCTTTGAAGACAGCGATAAAATAGCTTCCGTTCCCAGCCAGAAAGGGCTATCTGATGGCGAGGTAAAACTGTGAAAATATTCTAAATATAGCGTACACTCTAACTGATATATATATTTTTTTTTTAGATGGCTAAAATAAATTGTTCAGTTGCTCCCATCCACAGCCGCTTCACCTCGCCATCAGACAGCCCTTTCTAACCGGGAACTGAAGCCATTTTATCGCTGTCTTCAAAGCCACCAGACTACATTCACAAAAACAGTAGATTTACCTCGCAGAACGGGGGAGTATACATACAACCCCACTTAAAAAAAATCCGAACTAACCCTTTCAGTTGTTTCCAAACTTAGCACAGCTAACGTTGACTCAGATAGTGCTAGCGTTCACATTATTCATAACCTTATTGATTAGCTTACTGTGGTAACCTACGTCACTGCTTTTAGCTAACGGCTGAGTGGACATTTCCATTTGAAAAAAAATGGAAAAGAACGCAGATGGACCCGCCCTTAAATATGACAATAATTTAATGTAAACCTGATTTAGGCTCAACTTTCAAGTACTTCAGTATCAGTGTAATAAATGTTGGATCAGATCAACAGTGTGTGGTGTTTGGTTGAAGTTTGGGTGTGTATGCAGTAGGGATGCTTCATTTTGAAAAATGTTCTTAACTGATAACCGACCCTCGTTAACCGATTATTCACCGTTAACCGACAAGATTTGTGCCTCGCATGCAGCGGTGCACCAGCTGCAGGAGCACAACAGATATTGGTTGACGGGAGTCCCCAGTTCACCGTCCGGGAGCGTTAACTTAGCAGCTACGATGCTGCGTTCACTGTCTCCAGTTCACCGTCCGGGAGCGTTAACTTAGCAGCTACGATGCTGCGTGTAGTGTCGCGGACATGCAGCCACTTTCCCAGTAAAAGTCTCCACCGCACATTTAGTTTAGTTTAGCAGGTTGTCAGCTGTGTGTCTGCCCGGCATAACTTTAGCGAGTGTCCAACAGTGTGTGTATTTGTGCTACGTTAGCAGCTCTAGCATTGTCGGAGGCTTCGTGCTCGCCGCCGCACACGTAGTCTGAGTAACTAGCGAGTTTCCAACAGACCGTGTGTGTGTGTTGGCGGTGAGTGTGAGGTTGTTGGTGGCGTTCTAGCTGTGAACGTAGGTATAGCAGTGTGTGTATAGTTTATTTGTCGGTGAATAAATGCTAGGAAACTACAACTCCTCCGCTCCGACCAAGCGAACCAGAGACCGGAGCCGACTTCCTGTATCCTGCAACTCTGGCTCCGCCTCTTAAGGTGGGCTGTTAAGGTGGACAAGCTTTTCTCCTTAAAGAGACGAGCCGCACCGCTTTTGAATTAATTATTAACATTTCTTTTAACCGTTTTAACCGATAGCGTTAATCTGTTAAAATGCTTCATGTCGGTTAACGGTTAAACGGTTAATTATGGACATCTCTAGTATCAGTGTAATAAATGTTGGTTCAGATCAGCAGTGTGTGGTGTTTGGTTGAAGTTTGGGTGTGTATGCAGTGGTTACTGCAGCTGATGTGGAGCTGTAAGTCAAAACTGGGACACTTTGTCATTAAGGGAGGTCGGGTTGCCTTAAGATTATGCTCAGGTATTATGGCAGATGAAGAACCAGTTAATTACATTTACTTTATTAAAAACTATTTTTTGAGATCTTCTAATCAAACTTTTTCTTCTTCTCTGCTTGAAGGCAATTTAGGCCGAATCTAGCACGTTTTGTCACAGGTAATTAATAACTCGTCGGGCTTTGGAAATTTGTTGTTCATTCGGTGTGTATTTGTGTGTGTGTGTATGCTGACATGTTTTGGTGTGTTGGGGACTGTGGTTGTTTTAGGAGGGATGTATGTAGGTTACCTGGTAATTTGGGTCAAAAGCATTCAGAGATTAACCTCTAACCCCTTGTCTCCTCCGCTGTCTTCCCAGCCTCACACAGTAATATACTATATGTGTGCGTGTCAGTGGAGCAGGTGGCGCTTTGTGGCGAGCTGCTACCAATGCTTAATGTGTTGAATTGCTCTGTCTGACTTGATGATCTATGATGATGACGGAGACTGCAGCTTGAAGGAGAAACCAAAGGTAAAAAGGGATGTTTAAAAAGTGAATGAGGTAAAGACAGGAAGAAGAGGATAAAACGGAGAGGGAGAGATGCGAGGCAAAGAGACAGATGAAGGGAAACAGAGTGAGAGTGCCACTATAGCTACCGCATTGTAAATAGAGACTAAAAATAGAAAGGAACAGGCAGCGCTGCTCTGACCAGCTGAGAGTGGAGGCTAAGAAAGAAGGAAGAGGCTCCTTGCTGTTAAACTGAGGAGGAGACGCTGCTGAGGGAAATAAAAGGCAGACGCTGACAGACGGTAGTTGAGCTTTTACAACCAGCCGAGCTGTTGGGCACTTCAATGAGCCCCGAGGCGACTGGGACCGGTCCAGCTGATATCACACCAGCATGGCCCGACCCACACGGGGAAATGTCCAGTCGATTGTATCTGATCAATATAGGCCTGAACTGGACTGGATGGAATAAAGTTTTTTTGTGTGTGTCAGGGTCCGCTGTTATGTATCTGCCCCAACGTTCCTTGTCGTAAGGAGCCCAATCGGACACCCTGTTTACACTCGGTTTTAAAGGGCCCATATCGTACTCATTTTCAGGTTCATACTTGTATTTTGTGTTTCTAATAGAACATGTTTACATGCTGTAATATTCAAAAACCCTTTATTTTCCTCATGCTTTCTGCCTGAATATACCTGTATTTACCCTCTGTCTGAAACGCTCCGTTTTAGTGCATTTCAACCGAATTGCAACGGAATTGCGTTGCTAGGCAACAGTTTGGGTCCATGTTTACTTCCTGTCAGCTGATGTTATTTACATCGACTGCAACAGGAAATAAACTAGGACACATTTAGATTGTTTACGTTTAAAACCGTGTAATGGTCTAAATATTGTATATTTGTGACATCACAAATGGACAGAAATCCTAACGGCTTGTTTCAAACGCACAATTTATGAATATGGGCTGTGTGTGTTTCTCCGTATATTGAGCGTTTTTATGGTTAAACAGTATTTTTATAGCACTTAAACCTGCTTTATAATATAAAAGACATGAAAATCTCACTTTTTACCATATGGGAACTTTAAAATGTGTCTCGGACGATCAGATCACAAGTCGACGGCGCTAAATACAAGGGGAAACGACTACCAAGATGCATTGAGATCCGATCACTCAAACCACTTGGCAAGGTGGTCTGGGATGCATTTAACCACATATATTTTGTAGTGTAAACGCTAATGTGTACTGATGTGTCCCTGACAAGGACGTAACCTTTTGTTCCTCCGTTTTCTCATCTTCAGTTGGTTCTCAATTTGCGCAAACTATCTTTGTCCACGACATCTGAAAAATGTCATAAAGTCCATAGGGATATATTATGAGTCTTGGGCGATTGGGTTTGCCTGGAACACAACAAGGAATAGACCCAGGCTGTTTTTAGTTAGTATGTGTTGTTATCATCAATTTAGACGACGTAATTGTGCATCACGATATCTCTATATATATGATTTCTTTGCGATACGATTTCATTGACAAATGATAAATTATCATATTGAATTATCGCTCAGCCGTAGAAGCATGTGGAAACGCATTCTAATGCTAGGTGTGAACTGACGTACTGTCCGATTGCGATCGGATCACCTACTGTAATGCCAGGTGTGAACTGGGTCAGAGTTCTCTAATCTGGTTGTGTTTGTCCATAAGTGTGTCTGTGTGTCTGTGTGATTGTGTGTGTGTGTGTGTGTGTGTGTGTGTGGCCCCAACAGGGTGAAAAGGAGACTCAGAGCCAGGAGCAGGACCAGAGTGAGGGGTGGCACAGCCCCCCCCCTTCCTGAAGTGGCCTACCATGAACAGGACCGGGGGCCCCTGGACCAGAGCCTTGGTGTGAAGTGACTGACTGTTAACATGACTTGTTGGAAAGTCAATCAAAGGACTACAATGAGATGCAAAATGATCACAAAGAGATGCAAAACGACTACACAAATGCAATCAACCACAAAGACTAAAAGCAAAAGACATGCAGAATGACTACAGAGATGCAAAACGACTACAAAGACACACAAACGTCTACAAAGAGACATAGATTGACTACAAGGACGAGCAAAACGACTACAGAGACAGAAAATGACTACAAAGAGAGATGCAAAACAACCACAAAGACACGCAAAACCACTACAAAGAGACGCAAAATTATCACAAAGAGACGCAAAACCATTACAAAGAGACGCAAAATGATCACAAAGACACTCAAAACGGCAAAATAAACCCAAAGGACCACAAAGACTGATGTAGCGAAAAGCAAAAAAGGGGAAAGTGAAAGACCTGCAGAACGACTACAAAGAGACGACAAATGGCCACAAAGATGCATAATGACTACAAAGATGAAAACAACCACAAAGAGACACAAAAAGGCTACAAAGAGACACAAAAAGACAACAAGGACACATGAAACAACTACAAAGAGGACCACTGACCACAAAGAGACGCAAAACGACTACACAAACCCAAAGGAGCACAAAGAGACGCAAAACGACTACAAAGAGACACAAAATTACTACAAGGAGATGCAAAACAACCACAAAGATGCAAAACAATTACAAAAACTCGCAAAATAACCAGAGACATAAAAAGAAAAAAAAAACACAAAGACGACTACTACGATAAAACGAGACAGCCATTTTGCGTTTTGTGTCCCTTTCAGTCTAGATGTCCTACTCATATGACGGAGGGGTGGGGGGGCTTTTGCATGTCTATGTCCAGGAGCCCGTTACCTCATAATCTGTATATGCTATATGATATTATTTCATATTAGAATGTTTAAATTTGTTTCTTTGGCATTCATTCATTACACTGAATGAGCCAGGGCTTTAAATGTGAGTCTGAACAAGCCTGCTCAGAGCCAGGAGTACAAGACCAACATCTTCCATCCTTAAAACAGGGTCAGGTGAGGCCAGAGGAAGAGAGGGAAGAAGAGACACAGAGAGACAGATGAGGAAGTGCAGAGGAGAAATGGAAGTTTTATGTAATATTCGTGGGTTCCTTATGGCCCAGTATTGAGGCGTGTGGTGCGTTGGGAGGCTGGAGGCTGGAGGCGGACAGCAAAAAGTGAAGTACACTTAAAATAAACAAATGATCACATACTTGCATGTATAGCCTAAATGATTAGTTTTACTTCTGATAAATTACATTCAAAGAAATTCATTTTCAAGCCAATTTGATGCCCCATCTTGTATTTTATACATTAATGCAACCTGCGATTTTTATGTTGTAGCGTGCTCAGTTTTAAAGCTACTGGCATCATATGGAACTTAAAAACCTGATGAACACATCGGTACCAACCATGTCATACTAGCTTGTAGTGAAGGAGGCTAAATAACGCTCCAAACCTGCGCAAAATTTGGCAAGGAAAAACTGTCACGGCCATTTTCAAAGGGGTCCCTTGACCTCTGACCTCCAGATCAGTGAATGAAAATAGGTTCTATGGGTACCCACGAGTCTCCCCTTTACAGACATGCCCACTTTATGATAATCATATGCAGTTTGGGGCAAGTCATAGTCAAGTCAGCACACTGACACACTGACAGCTGTTGTTGCCTGTTGGGCTGCAGTTTGCCATGTTATGATTTGAGCATATTGTTTTATGCTAAATGCAGTACCTGTGAGGGTTTCTGGGCAATATCTGTCATTGTTTTGTGTTATTAATTGATTTCCAATAATGAATATATTAGGGATGTCCATAATTAACCGTTTAACCGTTAACCAACATGAAGCATTTTGACAGATTAACGCTATCGGTTAAAACGGTTAAAAGAAATGTTAATAATGAACTCAAAAGCTGAGCGGCTCAGAGGAGTGGCTTGTCACTTTAAGGAGAAAAGCTGGTCCACCTTAACAGCCCACCTTAAGAGGCGGAGCCAGAGTTGCAGTTTAGGAGGTTGGCACCGGTCTCTCCAGCTCGCTTGGTCGGAGCGGAGGAGTTGTAGTTTCGTAGCATTTATTCAGCGACAAATAAACTGTACACACACTGCTATACCTACGTTCACAGCTAGAACGCCACCAACAACCTCACACTCACCACCAACACACACACACGGTCTGTTGGAAACTCGCTAAAGTTACTCAGACTACATGTGCGGCGGCGAGCACGAAGCCTCCGACAATGCTAGAGCTGCTAACGTAGCACAAATACACACACTGTTTGTTGGCCACTCGCTAAAGTTACGCCGGGCAGACACACAGCTGACAACCTGCTAAACTAAACTAAATGTGCGGTGGAGACTTTTACTGGGAAAGTGGCTGCATGTCCGCGACACTACACGCAGCATCGTAGCTGCTAAGTTAACGCTCCCGGACGGTGAACTGGAGACTCCCGTCAACCAATATCTGTTGTGCTCCTGCAGCTGGTACGAGACACAAATCTTATCGGTTAACGGTTAATAATCGGTTAACGAGGGTCGTTATTGGTTAAGAACATTTTTCAAAATGAGCATCCCTAGCATATCTATAAACATTTGCATGAGCATATTTGCCCACTCCCATGTTGATAAGATATTGATATTAAACACTTGTCCCTTTAAGGTACATTTTGAACAGATACAAAATGTGTGATTAATTTGTGAGTAATGGCATTAACTATGGACCATGAAGCATGTGGTAATGGATGGACAGCCCTGGTGTTCTGCAGGATGCTTGTTGCTGCAGGAAGTCATCAGGATGTTCAGTGTGTTGGAACAACAGGCCCGCTGCTAACTGTGTAATATGGCTCAAAGAGGCAGTCGCATCTCTTACCTCACTGATGCTCTCTGATGCTCTCCGGTGGAGGCTGTTGCTCTTCCCGAGTCTGACCGGTGCAGTTAAACCGGGGGGTGGGGATATAAAAGACGGCTGGACCGGCACACGGAGAGAGATAGATGTGAAAGATGTGATAGATGTGATGTCCCAGCAGCTCTTCAACAAATACCAGCACACTTAATGTCCGTGCACTTTGTTGTTATCTCAGGGAGGCGGCGCGCACTCTCAGTATCCACTGGAAGAGACCCGGGTAAAATCCGCAGTCTCCGGTAAGTAAGACACACGATGACGACCGGTCTGGAGTCTCTCTGTAGCCGGTAGTTAGCCCGGTAGGTAGCCCGGTAGGTAGCCCGGTATAGTCCGATGCGGGTCTGCAGCTGGAGCTGCCGGAGTATACGAGGAGAGGGGGGGATATGAAGTTAGAACGAGCTGGTCCGGTGCGCGCTCTGCCGTTCACTGCCCGCTGCTCTGCTGGGAGCCTCCTATATGAGCGCCCGTGCGTGTGTGTGCGCGCGCTAGAGAAAGAGAGAGAGAGCGCGCGAGAGAGAGAGCGAGTTCCCTGAGGATGCGTTTAGAGAGTTGACCAGGCGAGGAGGGTGGGGGGTGGGGGGTGTTGTAAGCAGGTACTGGAACTGTCAGTGTGTGTGTGTGTGTGTGTGTGTGTGTGTGTGTGTGTGTGTGTGTGTGTGTGTGCGTGTGGACCCTATTTGCCCCCATTGCCAGACTCTGGATTTATGCCCTAATATGGCCACTTCCAGCTTTATCTGCTGAAGGCAGATTTAGAGTCTCACTGCTGAGGTGGGTTTGTTTTATTTTACATAGGAGGAATATATAGTGCATGTGAGAGAAGAAGTGTGCTTGTTTGACTTTACAGGTTGTGTCTACAGTTAAACAGCTGATTCCGTGTCTAAATTGTTGTGTTCTAGTAACCAGTCTGTCTGTCCGTCTGTATAACCTTTGAATTACATGATTTAAAGCAGCAGTAGGCAGATTGGAGCAAATATGATTAAAAAAAGTTATTTTTATAAAACGGTTGCTATATCGTGACAGTAGTACATGAAACAGGTAACCTGAAAAAAATCATGTGCATCTGTGTCCTCCTGTGCTCCTAACGGCATCTGCAAGATTTCACAGACCGGAGGAAAACAAGCAGTAAGAGCTGATCTGAGGTCTGCTGTCCATCTGCTGTCTATGAGAGCCAGCTGTCAATCACTCGTGAACTCTGACCAAACAGTCAAACTAGGCAGCGCTGATCAAATATGAATCAATATTCTGTTACGTTAAAGCTTCAGTAGGCAGTATATTTTTGGCATCATTGGGCAAAAATTCCATAATAACCTTTCAGCATATTGTAATTCAAGTGTTCTGAGAGATAACTAGACTTCTGCTCCTCCTCATGGTTCTGTTTTCAGGATTTAGAAAATCTAGCCTCGACGGGAGACTTTGACCAATCACAGGTCATTTCAGAGAGAGAGCGTTCCTATTGGCTGTGCTCCGGTCATGTGACCGGAACTTGGCGTTCCTTCACCAGATTTTACAATGGCAGCGGCGTCACAAACTTTATCATTTTACAGCTAAACCGTGCACTACAAGATGATTCTGAAAACATCTGAGGAGATAAATAGGCATTAACGTAACAGAATATTGATTCATATTTCATCAGCGCTGGAGCGCGAGTGATTGACAGCCGGTTATCATAGACAGCAGCTGGACAGCAGACCTCAGATCAGCTCTTACTGCTTGTTTTCCTTCAGTCTGTGAAATCTTGCAGATGCCGTTAGGAACACAGGAGGACACAGAGGAACATGATTTTTTTCAGGTTACCTGTTTCATGTACTACTGTCACGATATAGCGACCGTTTTATAAAAATATATTTTTTTAATCATATTTGCTCCAATCTGCCTACTTGAGCATTAATGCCTATTAATGCCAAGAGGCATATGTTACATCTCACCCCCACTAAATGCAAGCATTACATAAAAATAATACATATCTGTATATTATTTTTTTTCTTGCATTATGGGAAAATTCCTATTAAACAAATACAAAAATAACTTTGTTTCATACATAAAACCTCAAGGAGACTCAGAATTAGTAAAAAGGTGTGAGTGACTCACTCATACAGATGTATTACTTGTCAAGATACTCTTAAAGAAATAGAAGAGTAAGAGAAACTGGCCAGGTAACTCTACTCCACATTGATATAATGTGCCCGTATATACATTTATATATCCTCAAATGCACCTTTAATAATGTAAAAACACACCTAGTAAAACATACAGTATATTCAAACATTGAATTTGATTCAAAACCCTTTTTTCAGGGATTACACATTTCTACTTTGACCTCATATTTTCATTGAAATAAGTACTCAATACTCATGTTGAGGCCACTCCACTTGGTTCGACTTGGGCCTCAGAGCGTACAGGGTTTGGGCATGTTTGAGGGTCAACAGGTTCTGTTGTTATGGGTTTAAGAGCAGGAGAATAATTTTCTCTCTCAGCTTGGCTGCGCTCAAAAGAGTTTGAGTTATTGGAGTCTCTGTTATCTCTCTCCGCACTCGGAATATTCTCATCTTCTTCCTCCACTTCAACTCCTCCATCTGGGTTTGGAACTGCTCTCGGTGTATCCATAGATGCCATGTCACCATTTTGCAAGATCCATTCCCTTATGCAAGACTCTACATCTCCTGGTTGCAGAATATTACTTGGTGGTACTTGGCCATCAGAAGATCCACCAGAGGACACAACATCCTCCACATCCTCTTGTTCCATATCCAGAGGCAGAAAGTTGGCAAGCATGATGAGATTTCTGTGAACCACTTTCTCCTCATCAACGCCGATTTTCTTTATGCGGTACACAGGGAGCTTGAGATCCTTCAATATGACCTCATAGGGGTCAGATTCCCATCGGTCAGCCAGTTTCTTTTTCCCTCGTTCAGTCACTAACTGCTGTTTTTGAGGTGATTGCTGTCTCGTTGCGTGTTGTTAGGCAGCTTCCATTGACTCCCTCAGGTCTTGCTTCAGCTTGGTGACATAGGCATTATAGTCGACCACTCTCTCATCTCTCGAAGCAGACTCAAACATGACATCCACTGGCATGCGGGGAATCCTTCCGAACATGAGATAGAAGGGGGCATAACCTGTTGTCTCATGGCTTGTACAATTGTATGAGAATGTCAGGAAACTTCCGTTTCCAGCAGGATGATAGGCTGTGGTGCGGGATTTGTGAATGTGGGCTATGTCAAGAAGGTCGCGAATGAGCTGAAACTCAAAGTTGGACCCAAGGTCTGAATGGATCCTCTCTGGGAAACCATACACACAAAAGAAATCATTCCACAACCGCTTGGCCACCTGTTTTGCTGTTTGGTTCGCACAGGGGAATGCATGAGCAAGACGCGTGAAATGATCTGTAACCACAAGGACATCTACAGAGCTGTTGTTCAAGGTCTCAGCACTCCAAAAGTCTATGCACACCAACTCAAGTGGAGCATGAGTTTGGATGGACTCAAGAGGGGCTCTGGCTTCAGGTTCTGGAGATTTGTTCATGACACACCCTTTACACTTTGCCACATACTCCTTCACTTCCTGCTCTTGGCCAATCCAGTAGAACCGTTGACGTGCCAACTGAAGGGTGCGATTCTGGCCTTGATGCCCTGCATCATCATGGATGCCCTTGAGCACTACTGGTCTCAGTTCTGTTGGGACAACAAGCTGGTGGACCTTATGGCCTGAGGATAGGTCTTTGGTTACTCTGTACAGAAGACTGTTTACCGACTTCAGCTTTTCCCATTGTCTCAGCAGTCTTAGGACCTGAGCATTCTCATGGCTCCTCTCACGCCTGGACGGGCACCGCTTTCGCTGAACATAATACATGGCTCTGGATATGGTGGTGTCTTCTTCCTGCTTCTGTTGGAGTTCTGCATGCGAGAGGGCTGGGAGTGTTCTCTGAGAATGCAGGGAGCAGATTGCCAACTGCCTCTATAGTAGCCACTCAGTCATGTGAACAGGGCTCCCATACACTATGAGCAGAAAGGAGGGCTGCAACAGTGTTGGTGGTGATATTACCAGATTTTTCCTTTGATGTCTCATGCTCTGAGGACAGGACCAGAATGTTCACAGTCAGGTGAAATGCATCCTGGACATCATCCGGCTGAGCCTCCTTTGCCTCGTTGACAAGAGACTGGTAGGGCTCATGGATAATTCGCCTGGTGACACTGCCCTTAATGAAAGGGATTCTGCTAAGGCGATCAGGGATGACATTCTTCACGCCTGGGACATATTTGATATCAAAGTCAAAAGAGGCCAATTTGGACACCCACCGCTGCTTACTAGCATCCAGCTTAGGCTTGGTGAGGATGCAGGTGAGTGGGTTATTATCAGTCCACACTATGAATGGTTTTCCTTTCAACCAATGAATTTGTGGCTAACAGCCCACTTCAAAGCCAGGAACTCAAGGCGGTGTGCAGGATATCTGGACTGAACTTGGTTCAAGGACAGCCATGCACCCAGACCATATCTGGAAGCATCTACTGACAAAATGAAGGGCTTGTTGAAATCTGGGTGAGCCAACACTACAGTGTCCAAGAGAGCCTGTTTCAGAGACTGGAAGGCTTCTTGGCATTCTGTAGTCCAGTCAGCAGGAGACAGCTTGTGCCATTTTGGGCGCTGGGAACGAGGCTTGGACTTGGGCTCAGATGTCAGTTTGTATAGTGGTCTCGCTAGGGTGGAGAAGCCTTCAATGAAGTGGTTGTAGTAGTTCAACGTGCCCAGCATTGATCTCAGTTTCCGAGGAGAGGGAGTATATCCATCCTCCATCATGAGGTCTTTCTCCGTTAGGTTAGCTATGACCTCAACCTTTTCTGAGTCTGTAGACACACCATTCCCAGTGGTTATATGGCCCAGGAACTTGAGTTTCCGTCTCAAAAGGTGACATTTCTTTAGAGCAAGTTTGAGCCTATGGTTCTGCAGGCGACTGAACACCATATTGAGTCTCTCAAGGGCTAGCTCCTCAGTTGGTGCAAAGACAAGGAGGTCATCAAGGTAGCAAAGGAGACTAGTGTAGTTTTGGTCACCAAAGATGGATGTCATGAGTCTCATGAAGGAACCTGGACTGTTGCAGAGCCCCTGTGGCAATCTGTTATACTCATAGAGGCCAACAGGGGTTGTGCATGCGGTGAACCTTTTGTCATCTTCATGGAGGGGGACATTGTAGAAGCCAGAGGTCAGGTCCATGGAGCTAAAGAAAGCATTACCTCCAAGAGCAGCCAGGGCATCTGACTGGTGGGGCAGACGGAAAGCTACCTTGAAGGTATGTCTGTTTAGCTCCCTAAAATCCGTGCACAGTCAAAGGTCTCCATTCTTATTCCAGACTAACACCAGGGGAGACGTCCACTCACTGCAGGACTTCCTGAGGATACCCATTTTCCTCCATCTCATCAAGAACCACCTTGAGCTTGTGGTAGTCTGCTGGAGAGACTCTTCTGTAGGGTAGACGGAAGGGCCGCTCATCCTTGAGATGGATACGATGAACAAAATCCTTTGCTTCTCCACAGTCAAGCTTATTCCTGGAGAACAATCCATTGTAATTGGCTACCAGAGCGTTGACCTTAGCTTTCCATGACTCACTCACTTCACAGGAGTTGAGATCCAGCCCAGCCTGTTCAAGCTCCTGGAGCACTGGACCAATGTCCTCCACAGATTGATGGTTCACTCTGATGTCACCATTGGCTTCCTGTTGGGTCTCCTGAGGAATGTCACCTGCACAAGTTGACAGATCAAGGTCTTCCAGGGCGATACAGGGGGACACATCTGCCAACTTTGAGTTACGCTGTAAGGTAAGTGTCTCATCCAAGGGGTTCAGGACCTTGACTGGGACCCGGACATCACCCCAAAGAGGTACCACAACTCTGCCAACTATCGCATTTCGGTTGAGGGTTCTTGATGTTGGAGGCTCCACGATGACTGCACTGCCAATGGAGAAGTCGGACCGCATGGGGATTTTTCCCCATAGTATGTGCTCTGTGCGAGGCTGCAGTGTTACAGACTTCTTTAGCTTCACTGTGCCTATCTTGTCTGGAATATGGGGGCCTCTCCAATGCTCAAGATTTGCCATCAGCCCCAGAAACTTGGCACTTTCTCCCACATTTCCAGTGTCAGGTTCATTCAGAAGTTTCCAGTAAGCCTTGTCATTTTGCATGCAGTGCAGAAGGTGTTTTACGACATTAGTACCTATGATGAAATAATCAACTTGGCAAGGTATCACAAGTACAGGAACCACCATCTGAATGCCATACACAGTCATTTTCAAGTCATGGATGCACTTACACAACAATTGCATCTGTGTCTCTAGTATTGGAGATGTCTGACCCACCACACTCAAGGATGATGCGCTCTGTCTCCTCATTTATAGTGCAGGCCATGGAGCCGCTGTCTAAAAGTCCACAAAACTGTCTGCCTGCTGTCTCAACTGTTGTATAAGAAAAGAATGTTACTGTCCATTAAATGCTGTGTTCTCTGAAATATCACTTTGTCATCTACTTCTTGTTCACAAAAGTAACTATACACTGACTGAAGATCATCTGCATTTGAACTGCTGGGGGCAAAATCAGTGCCCACACTCTCCCCCTCTGAATGTGGACTGGCTAGTTTTCCGCCTCAGTAGGGCTGGCATGTGCAGGAGTGGGAGAGGCACTGATAGTGTGCTGGCGTCTGGGGCAATCTTTGATGCTGTGGTCTCTCGAATAGCATGAGAAGCACAGGCGGTCACAAACACAGTGTGTTTTTGTGCTGTGACCTCTGCTGTCACAGACATGACACATGTTGCGGGGCCTGGGGTACTGCAGTGGAGAGTTTAAGGGAGGACTGGGTCTGTTGCTCTGAGCCTGTTGATCATGGAGGAGCTTGGAGAGCATGTCTATCAAGTGAGACAGTGATGTGGCATCAGGTTTACTAGATAGAGGGACTGGCTGTGAGACAAGAGGGTGGGTGGCAGAGTTGGGGGACTCATGTCACATGACTTGACTCGAGTCAGACTCGAGTCGCACATTTGAGGACTTGAGACTTGCTTGACTAACATTGATAAAAGACTCGACTTGACTTTGACTTCGTATTCATGACTTGAAGACACCGCACCTGCTAGCTAAAACACACGTGGCTGTGTATTACTGTATTACTGTATTACTGCTCCACATATTAGTGACTGTATTCTAACATGCTGTTCCATGTCTGTAGTAGTGAGTGTATTGTTTCCTCCTGCAACGGTAGCTGAGATTATGCAGTGGGTTTAAAGGTGGGGTATGCAAGATTTGTTATTTGATATTTGCAGGCGGTGGGCAGTGCCCCTGCAGACACACACTCCTAGTGAGTCATAGGTGATGATTAAAGGAGATAGTATGTATAAATCTATATAATTTGGAGGGAGAATACTGCCTTTAGAGTGGTGCATAGTTTATATATAAAGTATGTATGTACTATATAATTCCTTTGCAATGTTGTCTGAACCATGTTGTATTTGATTGGCAGAACCTCGCATATAAACCAACAAGCCCATGTTCTGTACTGCTGCTCAACCTAATTAAACTCTTTAAAGGGACTGTTTGTAACTTCTTACACGTATAAATCTACCAGGCCGGAGTTTCTGCTCGTCTGCCTGCTTGCTTTCACTCAAACACCGCGCGCATTCTCGCTGTCTCGCTCCACCTCTAAACGTGCATGCGTGCACACTACACACTGCAGGAGACTTCGTAGCTCTGAGAATATCTAGTGAATGTTCAGTGGACGTTTGTGCAGAAATAACTGCTGCAGCTCCTCCAGACCAACAGAGGTTTCCCATGTCTTGTGAAGTGACGGGGCTCCGCAACGAGTTACGTTATCATCTCCGACCGGGTGCTGGAGGGAGACACCAGCACCTGGTCGGAGATGATAACGTTTCTCTTCCTGCTTCAGCCCCGGAGGCTGAAACAGCGGGGCTGAAGCAGGTAAAACCAACACTAGGATCAGCAGTGTTTCATGGAGAGACCTTCGTCTGGTCAGCTAACATTACTGCCAAGCAGCTGAAATATAGAGTGATATTGTGGTTTTAGCTGACGTGTGTCGCCTCACTGTTTTGAGCAATGCTCGTTCATGTCTATTTAGAGCGAGCACAAAATTCTAAATATGAAATTAACACAAATATGTACACCTAACGATTAGCAAATAAAGTTAAAATTACTAGAAAAATTAATAGTAACAATAGTAACAATTTATTAAAACTGAAATTGTGTATCTAATGTAACATGCAATATATGCAGTAATATGCACAATTCATCAGCCCAGCAGCACACAGTTCATTCATTCTCATCTGTTCTACTGAAAGGGAACATACTTCATTCAACAACAACACATATGGCATAATGGATGCTAGGTGTAGTCTGTTGGATTTAACATGTCAATAGAGAACTTAATGGAAAGACAAATTTAACCTTAAACTAGAAGGCTACATTTTCTGAAGACAATGTGCTTTCTGTTGAAAATCCACGGTTGAAACATTTGTTAAAATACTGAAACGGTTGAAATTGTAGTTGAAGTGGCAGGCGGAATACAAACACTGATGGTAGCTGAATTTGCAGTTGTGTAGGCACTGAGCGAGGCTGAAGTGACAATTTAAGTGTAATCACTGAGTGAAGTTGTGGTATCAGTTGAAGTGAAAGTGCTGACAATAGCTAAAGATTACGGAGAACTGAAAGGAGTTGAAATGTCAGTCGAGGCGTAGGTGATGGATTGAGCTGCAAGTGTCCGTTGAGGTGGAAGTCCGGAAAAACATTTGTCGTCATTCCAAGTGTACAAACTGAAAACAAAAGAGACGTGTCAGTTGAAGTGTTGGCTGAAGTGTAAACACTGAAAATACTGAAGAGACGATGTCAGTTGAAATGTCAGTTGAACTGTGAGCAGTTAAAGATTCATTCAAACAACAGCAGTTTGTTTGTATAGACAGAAGAAAAACTGCTGGATAGCATGAACAATATAGCCAACATGGATGAATAAAAGAAAGGGTGCCACCTACAGAAACTCAAACATGTAACCCTAAAGAAAAATATACATTTTGGCACTGCTTTTGATGAGGTAAAATGCAGATTATGTGTATGTAGATGTCACCATAAACAACATATTCTCATACAACGGTTCAATGATATCTTACGAAAAGTTATTCATCATTTTTTGTGCATTTTCCTACAAATGTCCAGCAACACGTGACGAATGTCCGGCAACATGTGTCGATTTCCGCTCGTTTCATGCATACAGTCTTTTGAAAAATAAACTTACGTCTTCACAGGAAATAACTTGGTTAGGTTTAGTCAACAAAACTACTTAGTTAGGACTAGGGCCCCGGCTGCGGGCGGAGAGAGCAGAGGAGACATGCTGCAGAGCCCCGCTGCATCAGCCTGCACTTAGGCAGGAAAAGCCAACACTAGGATCAGATCTAAACCATGTTCATGGAGAGACCTTAGTCTGGTCAGCTAACATTACTGCCAAGCTGCTGAAATATAGAGTGATATTGTGGTTTTAGCTGACGTGTGTCGCCTCACTGTTTTGAGCGATGCTCGTTCATGTCTATGTAGAGCGAGCACAAGCGCCAGCAACAGGACGCTGACTTTCGTTGACTTAACGGCCACAGGTGTCGCTGTTAACAAGACATTTCTGATTCTTACAAACAGTCCCTTTAATACCACTCTCGTGCCTGTACAGTTGATATGCAGCTCTAGAGCAGCTGGTTAGCTTAGCTTAGCATAATGACAACAGGTGAAAGCAGAAAGCCTGGTAACCGTGCCATCACCGTCACCATTGCACCACGCTCACATTCACACCCAGCGATGTTGGAAGTCTTCCCAAGACACGGATCTGGTTTCAGCATATCAATTTCTTACTCCCTATTATGGTGTCCATTGTGGTAAAGCTGACTATTAGAATGCCCGAGCGGTCCAAGAGGCAAATGAGGAGAAGTCCACGACAGGATGGCGTTTCAGCATGAAAACATTTGACTTTCCTTTCACAGCACCGTGCACACATGTTGGCCTCCACCTTAGCAACGCACAATCGACTGAGATTCACCAGCCTTATATAGCCAGTTCAATTGGCACATACCATTCCTGATATTAAATACAACCCACAAATATACAAAAATATACAAATCTATTTACATAAAACCATTACCCAAAATATAAATACTCTTAATAAATATATACACACCTAAATATCTTCACTAAATACCAACAAATATTTCACATGAATAACTACATTTAAAACAGCTTCCCTCTACCCACTTCCCACTGGTTTTTCCCTCCCAGAACTATTTATTGGTGCGCGAGCTCCCAGGGAACTCTTTTACCCGAACACCCTGGGAGATGGAAACAGGCAGAGGTAGTACATGCATGATATCGAAATGACCATTTTAGGGATGTCCATAATTAACCGTTTAACTGTTTACCGACATTAAGCATTTTAATCGATTAACGCTATCGGTTAAAGCGGTTAAAAGAAATGTTAATAATGAACTCAAAAGCTGAGCGGCTCAGAGGAGCGGCTCGTCTCTTTAAGGAGAAAAGCTGGTCCACCTTAACAGCCCACCTTAAGAGGCGGAGCCGGAGTTGCAGGATACAGGAAGTCGGCTCCGGTATCCGGCTCGCTTGAGCGGAGCGGAGGAGTTGTAGTTTGGTAGCATTTATTCACCGACAAATAAACTGTACACACACTGCTATACCTACGATCACATCTAGAACGCCACCAACAACCTCACACTCACCACCAACACACACACACGGTCTGTTGGAAACTCGCTAAAGTTACTCAGACTACGTGTGCGGCAGCGAGCAAGAAGCCTCCGGCAATGCTAGAGCTGCTAACGTAGCACAAATACACACAATGTTTGTTGGCCACTCGCTAAAGTTACGCCGGACAGACACACAGCTGACAGCCTGCTAAACTAAACTAAATGTGCGGTGGAGACTTTTACTGGGAAAGTGGCTGCATGTCCGCGACACTATACGCAGCATCGTAGCTGCTAAGTTAACGCTCCCGGACGGTGAACTGGGGACTCCCGTCAACCAATATCTGTTGTGCTCCTGCAGCTGGTACACCGCTGCATGCGAGGCATAAATCTTGTCGTTTAACGGTTAATAATCGGTTAACGAGGGTCGGTTAGCGGTTAAGAAATTTTTCAAAATGAGCATCCCTAGACTGTTTTAATGTTAATACCAGCTTTCTGTCTAATCAATCTACTATTTCCTTACCCCATATTACATTCCTCCACTACTGGGGTTGTACATCAATGTGCATTTTAATGCATATTTTGATCCTTTACAGGAGAACAACGAGGAGGAATCGCCCCGTGTCCCCGCTGTAAAACGCCCCGTACGCCACACTCACACCACTGAAATACATCGACAATGAATTAATCAATAAGTACATCTGTTGAAATACCTTCTGCGTGTGTATTTAACCCTGTTACCAATCTGTGTAAATAAGTGTGTTCAATAACCATTTCTGCATTGTAATTATAATTATAGTTATATTTACTATGATTAACATTCAGTAACGGCGAGCCGTCATTACACTGACCCTGACCTTACAGCAGTAAAAATACCAAATGACATCATTATTAATACTTGTGATAAACCCACCACACACAGTTTAAAAACACATTAAAACAGAACAGACAGTTGTTTTTTCTGAGCATGAATACAGTGAAGTTATGTTGAGGGGTGTAAATCCAGGAAGGCAGCTGCAAAAACAGGACGGAGAGAGATGAAGAGAGGAGGAATATAGATGGGAACCCCCAGGCCCCCCCCCACCCCCCGTCACTGTAAGAGATATGACACTTTACAGGCTCCATTAAGAGCTGTGACCGTCTCACAGAGTAGAGATACCAGGATGCTGGCTAGATGAAATTAGTCCCCTTCACCTCTTAGGGTCATGGTCCACCACTCTTTAAAGTCCCCTGAAAAAAAAAAAATCCATTTCCATTCAACGGCAGAAGATTTTGTGTACCCGCCGTCGCTGTGCTGCTGGAGCCAGAGTGCACACTGGGAGCAGAGGCGGTCAACCACTTACACAGAAGGTGTGAAATGACCGGGAAATTGGCTGTCTCACTGTCCTAGAAAAACCTGGAGGAGTTTTCTTTTTTCCTTGACACTATTGATTCCCAAGAGCAGTAGGCAGGAGGTCAGCTGGAGAGCTGTGGTGCTCAGCTCCCGACTTACTGATGCTACATTCATGCCGTGTCAACAGAATGGGAAGAGCAGCCAGATGTGCTGTTGGTAAGACTTGGGAGCGTTCATTATTACATACATACTGATGAATTAATATCCCTTCATTCTTCTAAAGACCTAGAGGATTAAAGAGATGAAGAAAGTATCTGGACATTACAATCTTTTGCAAAATCACAATTTCAATAACTCAAATCTTTTCAGTATGACATTTTTTATTGGTCTAGTCTATACTCCTGTGTTGACATCAAGCTAATATTGAGGTTCCTTCTGTCTGTATGTTGAAATTTTGTTGAAAAAAGACACTGAACCCCCCCCAACACATTCTCACTCCCAACTTGCCACTACCGCCGCTTGGTCAGTGCCCCTCGGCAGGGTCTGAAATTAACTTTTTTCACTTCCTGCCACTGTGGCAGGTAAGTTTTTTTTTTGCCTGCCACTCAGAAATGTTATCTGCCACTTTTGAAATCCCTGCGCTAAATGAAGCAATAACATTTTAGATCTGATGTCATTCAATGTTTGATATTTTTTACATGAAAAACATTATATACATGGTAAATTGCATTTTTTAATTACACCGTAGCTTCCGGGGGAGCCCTGTTTCTGGGGGTGGGAGGGTACGGTAGCCTACACAGTACTCTACTGTACTTTGTTATTGCCATCTATAGTGGTTATTTGCATAAAAAAACAATTCAACAGATTATGATTATTTAAATATAATATTTATAATCAGGTCATAATTCCCTTTCTATTATCTATTTTATATTGCTGTGAAAAAAACAGCATTTGGTCGAACAAGATTTTGCATAGGGCCCCCAAAAAGTTAGGACCGGCCGTGCTAGCAGGATCCGGCCCTGCTAGCTGGAACCGGCCCTGCTAGCTGGAACCGGTAGCTAGCTGCTCCTGAAGTTGGAGGAGCTGCTGGAGATGCTCCTGTGATGGGGAGAGACGCAGCATGTTGGTACGGACAAAATTCCTTCATTGCAGCATTGTTACCCAAAGAGGATGAAGAGAGGAGTAAGTAGGTAAATGAGTGGTTAACATTAGTAACATGATTTGAGCTGTTGCAGAGATTTGACTCCTCATTAACGTAACGTTATCGTCAACTCGCTCACTATAAATACAAACGTCTGCTGCCGGCTCGTTAGCGTTAACTGTAACGTTACCGTTAACATCGCACAGTCTAACGTTAGCTAACTGTAAAGTTATCGTTAACGTTGAACAGTCTAACGTTAGCTAACTGGTAACGTTATCGTTAACATCAAACAGTCTAACGTTAGCTAACTGTAATGTTATTGTTAACATCAAACAGTCTAACGTTAGCTAACTGGTAATGTTATCGTTAACATCAAACAGTATAACATTAGCAAACTGGTAACGTGACCATTAACATCGAACAGTCTAACGTTAGCTAACTGTAACGTTATCGTTAACATCGAACAGTCTAACGTTAGCTTAACTTACTGGAAACGTTAATACTAGAAAGTTTACCTCTTTGATTTGGGAATAATTCCCGTTGACGCTGCAGCTGTCCTGAGATCAGAGGCCGGCGGTATATGCTATGTGTGTGTGTGTGTGTGCACATGCGGGACGGATCGGGCGCATACAGTGTGTATGCGTGTGTGTGTACATGTTGTCTCAGAGGTTTAATAATAACGGTGCGCTACACAAAACGTGCAGTCATTTTCATTACCGTTTATTTTAATGTAACAGGTACTTTTCTTTCAACTCTTGTCCCAAAATTTCATCCTCCCCAATCATATTTTTTTCGTCCCCGGGACAACGGGACATCCTTAGTGTTTTCCCTGCCTGCCAAAGTGGCGGGAGGCCTGATGATTTTATCTGCCACTGCCAACAATTTACCCGCATTTGGCGGGTGGTAGGTGCTAATTTCAGACCCTGCCCCTCGGCATCAGAGACCGACACAAGGGGTACCCCTCTTGCGTTACTTTTGGACGGACCAGGAACGGCGTGTCAATATACGCCTGTTACATGCATAGTGTCCTTTCAAAATAAACTTACACACGAAGTTAGGTTTAGGCAACAAAACCACTTAGGTAGGGCCAGGAAATGGTCGTGGTCGACGTTAACTTCACTGACTAGAGACTCACGTGACTCACGGGACTGACGATACCGACGAGTCACATGACTAAAGACTGACGTTGCAACATGAGTCAACGTTACTTTTAGTTTCACACGGGACATGAACTCCGGTCTCCTGGTTGAAAGTCTTGTGTTTGATTAGACTTGACCACGACTGCATGTGATTATCATAAAGTGGGCATTTCTGTAAAGGGGAGACTCGTGGGTACCTGTCGAATAAATTTTTTTTCACATATCTTGAGGTCAGAGGTTAAGAGACCCCTTTGAATATGGTCATGCCTGTTTTGCCTCGCCAAAATTTAGTGTAAGCACTCTAAGAAAAAAATCCGTTGAAAAACAGATAACGTCCTGGCAGAAAATTACCAGAACATTTTCCGTTAAGTTTATGGACATTTTCGTCAACCCTAAAACATAAATTTCTGTTGATTTACAGGATGTCCTCCATGCCATTCACGGATTCTTCTGTTAATCCTAAAACGGAAAATTCCGTAAATTTACAGGATGTCCTCTGTACCGAGCCAAATAGCAGACCCAACCTTTACATTCTGGAGGGACAACAGACGCTAACGCTAGCATTTGTACGTTACCTATCGGCCTTTGTGGACCACCTGAGGCTAAAACTGGGGCTAACTCTACCTGACGTCCACTGAAGTCTAAAATGTAAACATTGGTTAAACATAAATTACGATATCAAACTCGCGTTAGTCTCGGTCAACAGTCGACAACAGCTGAACTAAACAACAAAGCAGCTTTCCAACTAAAGCGATATTGAGCTAACGTTAAGTCCTGAACATAAATCACTCTGGTTAGACATCAACTGTTGATTTTTTTACTACGGAGGTGTAAGAAAGGTTTCTCCAAATCTAAACTTTGCCATGTGTGATGGTCTCTGCCTCTTCCAACTTTCGCGCTAGCGGAGGTTCTTGTTCCAACAATGCAATGTGTATTTAAAAATACGGGAAAAACTCCTGTGAAAAATTGATACAGAAAATTCCTTCATATTAACAGGTTACATTGGCCCGTACTTTTAGGGACTTTTCTTAGAGTGAGTTTGGAGCGTTATTTAGGCTCCTTCCCGACAAGCTAGTATGACATGGTTGGTACCGATGGATTCATTAGATTTTATAGTTTCATGTGATACCAGTATACAAATACACATGAGCACGCTACAACCAAAAAAATTATTAAAGAAATTAGTGGAGTTAAAATGAATTTGCGTTGGCATTATTATTGTGTTAACTTTGACAGCCCTATTTTATACTGATTCAAAGGTATCATCAAATTTATTAATTTACACTGAGTCAAAATGACACCCTATTATATTTGTGTTTCTTTACGTCCTTTCTCATTGATTGTTTTAAACATTTTCCTGCCGAGAAACCCAGGCCAGTGTTGCCAACTGTTTTCCAACGTGTGTGTGTGTGTGTGATTGGTGTCACTGTGTAAAGGTCCTGACCACCAGTGTGTTGATGAACTGGTGTTACTAAACCAGCAGACTTTCTCTAATGGAGCATCAGTAATCTGCTGAAGGACGTCTAATCCCAACACACCAAACACACACACACACACACACACACACACACACACAGATTGTATGCAATCTCACAGCAACGTGCACATTTACACAAAGAGATGTGATCTGATCTAATCCAGACCCTCTTTACTGGCTCTGACCGTTCATGGAATAAATCACACCAGATATAACACCAGATTAATGGGAACGGGTGAAAGCATGGACACTTCCTGGATTAGAAACAGCTCATCTAGAGCCAGAAGGTGTTTCCAGAGCCTTCTCTGTGGAAACTGCAGGGGGGGTTCAGAGGCAGAGTCATCATAGGACTATTATTTTGTTGTATATGTTACAACTGTTTGAACTGAACCAAGTGTCAATGAATCAATCTACTTCAGTCCAGACTGAAATATCTCAACGATTGGATGGATTTCCATTAAATTCTGCACAGACATTCACGGTACCCAGACGATGAATCCTACTGACGTTGCTGGTCCCTTGACTTTTCCTCTAGTGCTGCGGTCAGCAACCTTTACTATCAAAAGAGCCATTTTAGGCAAAAATTTAATAAATATATCTGTCTGGAGCCGCAAAACATTTGACCATTGTGATGAAGGTAACACAGTTTATTAAGTATATAGTATACTATTATACTACTACTATAAGTCTACTGCAGTTAGGGCCAAAGTGCAAATGTTCGGAGTATTAGGTCCACATTGAGGGGGGAAAAAATCTGAGATTTACAGAATAAAGTCATAATAATACGACTTTTTATAGTCGTAATATTAAGAGGAAAAAGTCATAACTTTACGAGAAAAAAAGTCGTAATATTATGAGAATAAAGTCATAACTTTCCCAGAAAATAAGTCGGAATATTACGATAATAGAGTCATAACTTTATGAGAAAAAAAGAAAATAACACGTAAAATTACTACTTTATAATATTATGACTTTATTCTCATAATATTACGACTTTTTTTCTTGTAAACCTATCACTTTATTCTTGTAATATTATGACTTTATTTTCAAAATCTCCGATATATTTTTTTTCCTCAATGTGCAGCCTGGTATCACCAAATGGTGTATGAATAACATGCCAAATGTCGTATGGTGAGTTTTCTAGATGACCCAAACGCAGAGTAACCAGCAGGAACGGAAGTTCTTTAAACAAAAGCGAGCTTTAATTAAGCTGACAAAATCCAGAAAACCACAAAAACAAGGAGGGGAACAAAGTACAAAGAAAACATACCAAAAACCAAACAGAGAAACAAAACAAAACTACTAACCAGAGAATACAAGAACACGGGCAGGAGGAACACTAAGACCAGAGCTGGAGGAAACAATGAACACGGAGGACAAGGTAGACGGGACTGGGGAGACAAACGAACCGACAAGGACAGAGGGGAAACACACAGGCTTAAATACCATACATGACTACACACAGGTGAAACAAATCAGGGCGGGGCAGACAATCAACAAAAGGCGGGAAAACAAACAAAGGAGGGAAGTAAAACCAGACAAGACACAGGAGGAGTGAATTACCAAAATAAAACAGGAAACACCGGAATAATCTAAAAATACAACAAATCCAAAATCACAAAAGTAAATAATAAGAGCTGGCACAGCCAGAACATGACACCAAATTCTTAAAGGTGCTATTGATCACATTGATAACATTCAGCCACTAGATGTTGCATTCTCCCTCTCCCGCAACAAGTCGTTGCCAGGCACTTACCATCAATCTCAGCCATTTATCCTTTTTTTTATCCTCTTTTTTTCCATCTTTTCCTAAACATACCCAAGTAGTTTTGTTTGAATTCACAACGTTAATCACCAGTTGAAAACTGCTACCGTGCATCTGTATGTTACAAGTTTGAAATGAGAACAGGGCGTTAAAGTGATACACGAAAAGCTCAAAATACGTATACATGACACGCAAATGGTCCTTAAAAGTGCTGTGCTTTTTAGATATGCCTAGAACAGAGCCAAACAATCTGTTTCTGCCTGTTTTGTATGTCTTTATGCTAAGCTAAGGCAAACTAATTGACTACTGGTGGTTGCTTCATATTTAAGTATTACTTTTTGTCAGGCACTCGTCTTCAACCGCTTATCCGGGGCCGGGTCGCGGGGCCAGCAGCTCCATCAGGGTACCCCAAACTTCCCTTTCCCGGGCCACATCAACCAGCTCTGACTGGGGGATCCTGAGGCGTTCCCAGGCCAGTGTAGAGATATAATCTCTTCACCTAGTCCTGGGTCTTCCCCGTGGCCTCCTCCCAGCTGGTCGTGCCTGGAACACCTCCCTAGGGAGGCGCCCAGGGGGGGGCATCCTTACTAGATGCCCGAACCACCTCAGCTGGCTCCTTTCAACGCAAAGGAGCAGCGGCTCTACTCCGAGTCCCTCACGGATGACTGAGCTTCTCACCCTATCTCTAACAGCCCGGATACACCAGGAACGTCAGGAGCGCGTGGCCGCTGCATTACCTGTTGTTTTTTATTTCGGCGTCCGTGTTAACAGGTTAGAGCAGCCACTCTGCCCTCACGCGTGTCTCAGCTGCGTCTCTTCTAGAGAATAGAGGTCTCGCCTATTTTTGACGCGTGCCGTGCGCGTCTCACAGCAGCAACAGATAGTGAAAGTGATCTATTGACTGTATATTAACATCATATCAGCTACATTACTACAGTTTCGATGTCTAGACATCTGTAGAATATGTCACAGACAGTGAAAGTGATCTACTGACTGTATATTAACATTATACCAGCAACATTATTAAAGTTTCGATGTCTATCTGTAGAATATGTTACGGAGATGAAAAAAAGTACAGACTTATTTTTAAATCAACACTTCCTGCTTTCATTTCAAAATAAAAGCCCTCAAGCGTTTTTTCTGTGGACAGAATTCCTTCATTTGTTAACACAAAGCTTTTATTCTGAAATATGTGCTGGACAGTGTTCTAGAACATGCAGGGACTTGGAGAGCTCCATGAATGAATATAGTACGTAGTTTTAATTGTGGATTATTACTATTATTTACAAATTACCACACATTTCTGAACCTTTCTCGGTCTAAAATAAATATAAATTATATTTATAATGAAATGAAATGGCCTTTAAAAGGCAAACTCTATGTAGAAAGAAAGTGCTGACAGCAGCAGCAGAAAAGCAGCAGACAAGCAGCTGAAATGCAGCTGGTGTGAACCCCCGACACGTGAATCACAGCCACCACGCGCTCCTGACGTTCCTGGTGTGTCCGGGCTGTAAGGGAGACACCAGCCCTCATGACCAGAGGTGAGAGTAGGAACGAAGACTGACCGGTAGATCGAGAGCTTTGCCGTCCGGCTCAGCATTTCTGGACGGATCTCATCAATCCCCGGGGCTTTGCCACTGTGGAGTTGTTTGACTACCTGAGTGACTTCCACCTTTTGTATTTTCCAAAATGTGAAACTGTGCCTTTAAGCAATTGAAGAAATACTGTAACATTACACTCCCCAAGGCCAAATGTGTCACTACACCTCACTTTATTTGTTTCCTTTTGGGATGCATTTCTTTGATTTCTCTTCAACTGAAATTAATCATTATTGTGTAAATTTGCAGAATAGTCGGTAGGAAAAATGAATTGCTTTGATCAAATCTTCAGCATTAAAAGTATTCATCTCGATTCATTCCCAGAAAACACTGTGTTTTGCCGAGCATCACTGTTTCACTTTCTCTCTCGCTAATGTGACCAGAAGGTTCAACTGCCAATATCTGTGATTGAAGAGTTAACCGCCTCAGGTTGTGTGCAGAGAGACCGAGCACATTTCAAACTGGGAAACACACACACACACACACACACAGACAGGTGGGACAGCAGTGGTGATATGAGCACCGGCAGTACTTAGACAGGGTCTTACTCAGCACTGATCATTAATTCATGACGCACGTCTCAGATGGAACCTTCGATCAGAAACCTTAGCCTTACATTATTGAAAAAAAAGTCAAAGTGAAGAGGAATATGTGGATGTTTCTTGAGAAACGTTGACTCTTTAAATAAATCAGTGCAGAGATGATAAGCACCAGATTCAACTGTTATCAGGCCATTAAAGCAGCAGTCAGCAAGATAAGAACAAATATGATTTAAAAAAAGTTATTTAAATAAAATGGTCACTATATCCTGACAGTAGTGCATGAGACAGGTAATCTGAAAAAAATCATGTGCCTCTGTGTCCTCGGGTGTCCTCCGGTGCTCCTAACGGCATCTCCAAGATTTCATAGACCGGAGGAAAACAACCAATCAGAGCCGAGTGGGGGCCTTGCCGCCCACCAGTCGGAGCAAACTTCCTAATTTCACAGCTAAACCGTGCATTACAGGATGATTCTGAAAACATTTTAAGTAAGAAATAGACATTACAGTAACACAAAATTAATCATATTTGATCAGCGCTGCCTAGTTCGACCGTCTGATCGGAGTTTACGAGTGATTGACAGCTGCCTCCGTTGAATGTACAGCCAATAGGAACGCTCTCTCTCTGAAATGACCTGTGATTGGCCAAAGTCTCCCATCGGGCTAGATTTTTTAAAGCCTGAAAACAGCCATGAGGAGGAGCAGAAGTCTAGTTATCTCTAAGAACACTTGAATTACAATATGCTAAATTTTTTGTCCAATGATGCCAAAAACATTCTGCCATTCTTGTATTTTTATATCTGGTATATATTTTTGTTCTTTGTACTTTGCACTACTAACTTTTTTACTGCCTTTTTACTAACATGTTTTGCACTATGGAACTGTGATGCTGGAAACTTGAATTTCCCTCGGGATTAATAAAGTTACTATCTATCTATCTACTATGTTGAAACTTAAAAGCAACATGTTAAACATGTAAAACTGAATGAAAACGTTACATAACACACATTACAAACACAAACAAAAAGGCTTCTTTAGGATTAGGCAACAAAAACACTGAAGTTAAGTTTCAGGACAAACATCGTGTTTTGTCTTAAAATGAAGCTTAAAGCGAAAGTTCAGAAAGGAAGACCCTTAAACACTCTCAATCACAACCTTTCTCTCACTGGCTCCTACTCTATCAGCTGACTGTGGGTGGTTCACTCTTAAATAACCTAACAGATTCTACCAGGCTCTCCATGAGCCAATCATATCGTTGTTATCACATTTTAAAACTGTTCTCTTCTCTGCTGCTGTCAGTTTTCAATTCAGTGTGACTTGAGGCAACCCGCCTCCACCCCATCACCTCCAGTCTTCATCAGATTCAGTGCTCAGGCCTGCTTCACATCCCTTCATTAAATCTTCAGCTACTCCCTTCACCCCCAACACCAGTGTCTAGACTCCAGGGGGGAATATACCTAATCTCATCACGGAATCACTACCCCCCTTTTGATATACTACGTCACGATGGAGTCTAATCGCCAAAGACTTTGCACTATTCTGCAATTATGTATCATGTAATCAATTTATTGTTCATTCTATACGGGGTCTCTCCTGATTGAAATAACTACGTTTCAAAAGTGAAAGCGAAAGCAGAAGGCAGAATGTTTTTGGCATCATTCAATAAAAATTCCATAATAACCTTTCAGCATATTGTAATCTGAGAGAAAACTAGACTTCTGCACCTCCTCATGGCTATTTTAATCATATTTGCTCCAATCCTACCTACTGTTGTTGTAATGCTTGTGAACACCAAATTAGCTAGCCCACATGTTGGTTTTGTTCGGATGCGAACCTCGACCTCCTGGGTGAAAAGCCTGTTACGGGTTCTGATATTTTCAAAGTGGAAATTACTTATTAGTGTGGTAGATCTCTAGCATCTCTGAATAGCTATGCAGGTCTCCAGGCTGCTGAGACTGGTCCGCCTTGCTGGGGGATTTCCAGGACGATGATCCTGCCGCGTTTGCTTTTCCCCTCCCACTCCGTGCGACGTCACTGCTGCTGTACACCACTCCGTGGCCGGGGCGAAACCGATTCGAACAGGATAAAAGAGGCCCGGATATCAACAGCATGGGTGGCTGTGATTATCCCTTGATCAGTCCACCTCGTTGCTTCTTTGTTAATGCTGTCACTGTGTCTGATTCTTACCCGTTACCTAGAATGGAAGACTGTATTGCCAATCTGGGTAGTGCTAAATGTCATAGCAAACATTATTTATGAAAAGGTTATTGGCAGGTTCCTTTAACGGACCGCATCTCGGTCATTTCTGCCTTTGTGACGCCCGACCAGTTTTTACAGTACACCGTTATGGCCTTCGGTATGTGTAATGCACCCGCCACGTTTCGGTGTCTCATAAATACAGTTATAGCTGGTGTGTCTAACTGCAACGCGTACTTGGATGACCTGATCATTTATTCGTCCACCTGGACTGAGCACATTGCACTTCATCTGAGGTGTTCCGCCGTCTCTCTCGAGCCTCGCTCACCCTCAACTTGGCCAAGTGTGAATTTGGGAAGGGTACCATGACTTATTTAGGACGACAGGTTGGGCAGGGTACGGTGCGTCACATTGAGGCTAAAGTGGTGGACACACTGCCCGCATGAGGCTCACGTGGCGGCTGCGTGTCGTGTTGTTTTTTATTTTGGCGTCTATGTTAACAGGTTAGAGTGGACAGACTGCCCGCATGAGACGCAAGTCTATTTTATAGAATAGAAGGCTCGCCTATTTTACACGCGAGCCGCTCGCGTCTCGGCTGCGTGTCCCAGCAGCAACAGACAGTGAAGGTGATCTATTGACAGTATATGGACATCATATCAGCTACATAATACAGTTTACATGTCTAGACATCTGTAGAATATGTCACAGACAGTGAAAGTGATCTAGTGACTGTATATGAACATCATACCAGCAAGATTACTACAGTTTCCATGTCTAGACATCTGTAGAATATGTCACAGACAGTGAAAGTGATTTATTGACTGCATATCAACTTCATACCAGCAAGACTTTACTACAGTTTCGAGGTCTATCTGTAGAATATGTTACGGAGATGAAAAAAAGTAAAGTTAAGTAAACTTATTTTTAAATCAACACTTCCTGCTTTCATTTCAAAATAAAAGCCTTCAGGCGTTTTTTCTATAGACAGAATCCCTTTATTTGTTAACACAAGGCTTTTATTCTGAAATATGAGCAGGCAGTGCTGTGGAACACACAGTCACTTTGAGACCTCCAAGAATTGATAAAGTTTGGGGTCTAAATCAACACTTCCTGCTTTCATTTCGAAATAAAAGCCCTAAAGCGGGTTTTCTTTGCACAGAATTCCTTCATTTGTTAACACGAGGCTTTTATTTTGAATCATGTGCCGGACAGTGATGTGGAACAAGCAGTGACTTGGAAAGCATCATAAATGAATACAGTACGCAGTTTTAATTGTGGATTATTCCTATTATTTACTAATTACCACACGTTTCTGAACCTTTCTCTGTCTAAAATAAATATAAATTATATTTATCATGAAGTTAAATGGCCATTAAAAGGCAAACTCTATGCAGAAAGAAAGGGCTGACAGCAGCAGCATAAACACAGCTGACAGGCAGCCGACACGCAGCCAACAAGCGTCTAGTGTGAACACCAGACTCCTGCATCACGCAGCCACCACGCGATGCAGACGCCACGCAAGCCTCATGCGGGCAGTGTGCCCACGGCTTAACGTAGAAGCTATTGCAGAGTTCTCTGTTCCTACCACTAGGCGTGCCCTGAGACGGTTTTTAGGCATGGCCGGGTATTACAGAAACTTCTGCAGGAACTTTTCCACCATAGTCCACACTTTCACCAGTCTCATTAGCCCAAAGCAGAGTATCGGTGGAGTATCGATGGACTTGATAGTGTTAAAAGCCTCCTGTGTAACGCTACCGTGCTTGCTGCCCCTGATTTCACTCGTCCCTTTAAGTTGGAGGTTGACGCTAGTGCGGTGGGGGCTGGCACTGTCCTCATTCAGGAAGTGAACGGGATAGATCATAGTGAGTTACTTCTCTCGCAAGTTCATTAAACATCAAATGAGTTCACTCCACTATTGAGAAGGAGACTTTGGCTTTGCTTCTGTCTCTACAGCATTTTGAAGTTTACGTTGGGTCTAGCTGTCTACCTGTAGTAGTGTACACTGACCATAACCCCCTGGTGTTCCTGTCTCGTATGTACAACCACGCCTCATGCGCTGGGCTCTGTTGGCTCAGGAGTTTAACCTCCATATAAAACATAAGAAAGGTTCAGAGAATGTGTTAGCCGACGCCTTGTCCCGTGTGTAGTTATTCGGTGTGTTAATTAGTTTACAAACCCATAGGTTTGTATTTATGGGGAGGGGTGTTACGGGTTCTGAGATTTTCAAAGAGGAAATGACTTATTAGTGTGGTAGATCTCTAGCATCTCTGAATAGCTTTGCAGGTCTCCAAGCTGCTGAGGCTGGTCCGCCTTGCTGGGGGATTTCCAGGACGATGCGGCGGTCCTGCCGCGTTTGCTCTTCTCCTCCCTCCCACTCTGTGAGATGTCACTGCTGCTGTACACCACTCCTTAGCCGGGGCAGAAACAATTCGAACCGGATTAAAGAGGCCCGGAGATCAACGGCATGGGTGGCTGTGATTATCCCTTGATCAGTCCACCTCGTTGCATCTTGTTAATACTGACTCTGTGTAAAATTACCCTGCAGGTATTAGTGATTTGTGAGTTGTTTGTCTAGAAATAGCAGTAGAGATGCACCGATACCGATACCAGTATACCGATACCGGTATCGGGTATCGGTATCGGTAGCCTTTCCAAGCTGACCTAGAGCCGGTCGCGGCGTACCGCCTCGTATGCGGGATTCCCCAGCCTGTCGTGTGTTGCTCACACCCTCCGGCTGTTCTGTTTAAAAACACTAGGTAAGTGGGTGGCTGCCATTAGTGCATTTTGATGTATTAGAGAGCAGGTAGAGTAAACTTTTATTTTCTTGTTTATGTCAAATAGAGCTTAGCTGTGATTTTAAGTTCCAGTTTGTAGCTGTTTTGTTTTATTTGTTTAATATTTATTTGATTTGTTTATTGCCATCTAGAGCCCGTTCCTAAGTTTTTTTCATACCAACACATTGTGTTCACTTTTGTTTGCTGCACCTTGTTTGTGGGTTGCCTGTAGCCCGTTGTGCTTTAATTGATTGTTCACTTAACAATGAATGGCTAGGTTACGCCTGACTACATCGGTTTATGTTGCTTATGTTGACGAAACAGCCTGTGTAGACTTCTACTTCTGTCATAATTACTACGATTGCTTGAGGTCGCTGTCGTGTTCTTTTATATCTTCTTTTGGTGATCTACCATGTGAATAGATGATAAAATCTACTATTGGGAAAAGTCATGCAAATAGTGATACAAGCACCAAATTTGGCATGATGATTCCCGAGGGGACACTTAGCAAATATAAATGATTGGCCACTTGAAAATCCAAGATGGTGGCCATTTTTCAAGATGGCCACCAAATTGACCTGCCAATAATGGTTTCTCTCATAGAAATTCATCTACTTGGTCTAGTAGGGGATTAGTAGTCCAAAGTTTCCTTCCCTGAAAGACCGGATAAGCAGGAATATGATGAGCTCCATATCCAACACCAGGTGCTAGAACTGGAACTGTGGACTCTCAAGCCCCAAAAAACACAAAGCAAAGACTCAGCAGACAGCCAGAAAGTAAGAAAAAACTTATTGGACGATGTTAAAACTGTAAAAATTAGATCAAGCATACCAGAAAACATATAACTCTACATCACACATTCAAATTGACCAAGTACATGCATTTCCTTAAGAAAAACATTCTCTGCGAGTAAATTTGACAGCCATCTTGAAAAATGGCCGCCATATTGCAGTTAAAAATTGTTAAAACTATCAAAATTAGATCCAGCATTCCAGAAAACATACAATTTGACACCAAGATCACTCAAATCGATCAAGTAGATGAATTTCTATGAGAGAAATCTTTATCGGCAGGTCAATTTGGCGGCCATCTTGAAAAATGGCCGCCATCTTGGATTTTCAAGTGGCCAATCGTTTATATTTGCCAAGTGACCCCTCAGCAATCATCATGCCAAATTTGGTGCTTGTATCACTATTTGCACGATTTGATTGAAAAATGGATGTTATCCGCTCCACTAGTAGTAGGCCCCTACTGACCCACATCTATGGTGCTTACAGCGAGTGATGACGCCTATATAATAGCCTCACAACAGTCTAATTGGCTGTGATAAGTGTGTGTGGGAATTGACATTTCTTTGAAACTGAAGAAGAACTTCATTCATAGATAAATAGACGTGAGAAAATGTATGGGATGCATACAGGGAGGGAAACAGAGAAGAGAGAGGGGTTCATTTGAACCGGTCAGTGAATGACTAAAAGAGGAGCGCCTGTGTGTCTTCTGTTTCTAAAAACATCCACTCTTCCACATCATGTCCCATAAAGGGAATATTCCATTTCAGCCTTAAGCCTTTCTCATCTCTCCTCTCTACACTCAAACTTTGACCTCATATCTGCCAACACTCTAAAAAAAGTTTTCATCTCAACAAATCCACAAAAAAATTTACTTTGATGAGCTGGACGGAGGTCACGTTTTTGCCCCATCTGTTTGTTAGTTTGTCAGATCAGTATGAATAGATTCTGAATGAACAATCAGTTAACTTAAATGACAGTTTGACAGTAGTCAGCTGTTAATGTGTTTACAATATGAAAATGGAGCCTTTATGAAAATACATTAAATCCTACATTCTCTTTCCCCCCCATCCCTCCCTCTCTCTCTCTCTCTCCTTCTGCTTCCATCATCCTGCTCCTCTCATCCGACCCCACCACCACCATCCCCCAGCCCTCCTCTATTGTGTGCCTCTCTCTCTCTCTCTCTGTAATCCAGTGTGTCTCTTTGTGGCAGTACAGCATGTGGCTCAGCTGCACTTTGGCCCCTAATGGACCTAGTCAATGGGGAGAATTGCCACCCTGTTGTCTGTATCAAGGTCAAGCATGTGCATATAAGCGTGTGTGTTTGTTTGGTGGGCGGGCACGGCCTTGTGGATTGTGTGTATTCTTTGTTTGCATGTGGGCTAGCTGGCAGAGTCATGCATGTGTGTGGAAAGATATCCATGTATGCTGTGCAACTAATGTTAGTTGTATTTAATTGTCAACTCTGTTTCAGTTTTGTGTGTGTGTGTGTGTGTGTGTGTGTGTGTGTGTGTGTGTGTGTGTGTCTGCATATAAGTCTGTATTATCAAAAATTTTGAGTGTGTGCACATTAGAGTGTGCGCAGTGTGTTTGACCCAGTTCCTTGCTCTCCAAAGGGAAACAAGACTAGACACAACAAGATTCAAGATTCAAGATGTTTATTGTCACGCCGATTATACAAGTAAAATCTTTTGAAATGCTTTTTGCTGGTAAGCTCCATTAAAAATAATAAGTTATATTACAATTATAAAAGGAAATACTTTGTACAAGGCATATTAAGAACATATACATATCAGGAAGTATGAATGTAGATATATAAGAAATACTTTGTACAAGGCATATTAAGAACATATACAGTATATACAAAATAAGATATAGGATTGAGGTACTTTTTGTGTGAGAAGGTGTCGTATGAATTATCTATTTAAAAGTCTGATGGCCTGGGGGGAAAAACTGTTCCTCAGTCTGCTGGTGAGAGTCCTGGGGGTCCTGTATCTTCTACCAGAGGGCAGGAGGGAGAACAGGCTGTTGTGGGGTGGTTTGTTGTCCTTAATGACCCTCAAGGACTTCTTGAGGCACCGCTGGATGTACAGCTCCTGCAGGCTGGGCAGCTCGCACCCGGTGATGTGTTGGGCCAAGCGCACCACCCTTGCCAGCTGCCGTACCAGGTGGTGAAGCAGCCTGTCAGGAGGCTCTCTATGGTGCCCCGGTAGAAGTCCCTGAGGATATGTGGTTTCAGTCTGAAAGTCTTGAGTCGCCTCAGAGCGTAGAGTCTCTGCTGGGTCTTCCTGACTACAGCGGTGGTATGGGTGGCCCATGTCAAGTCCTTATGGATGTTGACACCCAGGTATTTAAAGGTGTCCACCCTCTACACCGCTGTGCCGTTGATGGTGACTGGGGGGTGAGTGCAACCCCCCCTCCTGTAATCCACGATGACCTCCTTGATCATTGAGATGTTCAGGGAGAGGTGGTTGTTCTGACACCACTGTTCCAGGGTGGTCACCTCCTCCCTGTAAGCCGTCTCGTCGCCATGGGAGATCAACCCCACAACTGCTGTGTCGTCCACAAACTTCACGATGGTGTTTAAAGCTCTTGTTGCCACACAGTCGTGGGTGTAGAGGGAGTACAGGAGGGGGCTGAGAACACAGCCTTGAGGTGCTCCTGTGCTCAGAGTCAGTGAAGTCGAGGTGAGGCTGTCACTTCTCACCACCTGGGGGCGTTCCGTCAGAAAGTCCAGGATCCAGTCACACAGTGGTGTGTTCAGGCCCAGATCCTTGAGCTTAGTGACGAGCCTGGAGGGCACTATGGTGTTGAACGCTGAGCTGTAATCCACGAACAGCATCCTCACATAGGTGTCCCTTCCTTCCAGGTGGGAGAGGGCGGTGTGTAGGACGTGGGCGATGGCGTCCTCTGTGCCTCTGTTTGGGCGGTATGCAAATTGCAGGGAATCGAGTGTAAGGGGAAGCATGGGGCAGATGAGGGATTTAACCAGCTTCTCAAAACACTTGCTGGCTATGGGGGTGAGGGCTATGGGGGTCAGGGCTATGGGGCGCCAGTCATTTAAGCTGGTTACTTTCTGTTGTTTGGGGATGGGGATGATAGTGGTGGATTTGAAGCAGGTGGGGACAGTCCGGAGAGAGAGCGACAGGTGTAGCAAAATAACATAAAACTGGCCTAAGAACACAAACTAACCTTTAAAAAAAACACTAAAATAACCAAAACAGGTACGGAGCTCCTGGCATGTCGTCCTCTCTCTACGGCGCCATGGCAACAAGAGTCTGCAGCCATGCTAGCATCTCTGTGATACCGTACATAAGAACAACGGGCGTCACGTTAAAATCGGCTGTTCGTCCGTGTCCCATGTTCACAACGTTGAGTGTCATTTTCACTGTACAAACGTAGTAGTTTGAAGCCCAACCATGTAGTTCTTTCGTAGACCTATCTAAGTGTCTTTGTTGCCTAATCCTAAAGTGACGCCAAGGGTAACTATAGTGGTTTAGATGCTGAAAATATCGTGACGCAAAGGCAAGGGGCGTGACGCCAACGCAAGGGGCGTGACACTACGCCAAGGGGCGGTATGTGACGAGTTGTGATGAGAACATGTTGAATATTTCAGTCTTGACCAAAGTGGTGGACCAATAGATCAACACTGTACCCCTATATCCATGCCGTTAGCATAGCTAAAAGTAAAGACAAACTTGCCATTAAGGGCCCTGATAACTATATTTCAAATATAGTTTTTCTTGATAACATTAGGTATGCATGACTAAATAGGCAACAAATCAAATGTTAAAATAAACAATACAGTATCTCCTTAAGTATTATTTATATGTATTTTATCAGCCTTAATCACAAAATAGGGGTGTAACATACAGAACTGACCAATCCCTGAGACGGAATTTATATACAGCTGCCTTGAATCTGCCTTGTTAGGGTTCAAACCCCAAAGGGGCAGAACCCTTCTAAGTTTGTGCTGGTTTATTATTATTTGTTGTCTGCCGCAGCGTCTCAAATTGCTGTGAGCTGGAATGAGCTAGAAGCTCAAGTTTAAGCTGCTGGATGCCTAAATTTCCTTCGGGATTAATAGAGTATCTTACTATCTATCTATCTATCTAAATGTTCTATTACACAGACTGGTGACGGTTATGGAAAGTTAAAGTTACATCACCTCTCTCGTACAATTCTCGAGCCTCTGGCTGCGCAACTACTTCACTCAGAGCAGCTGTCAATCATGACGTTTCACCCCCTTTATATAGCATCAAATAACTCATTAAAATCTAATTTATCAGAAAAATTAACACTTGAACAAACATCAGCGTGATAAGAACAACCTAAAATGACAGAAACCATCTTTGGGAAAAATGTTTTGACCTGCACTTTGACTTTTTAGTTTGGCCCATCGGCTAACATGGAGCGGGGGGGGGGGGCGCCTTTATGACCTGTACTGCAGCCAGCCACCAGGGGGCGATTGAGATGATTTGGCTTCACTTTTGGGGAGATGTCATGTCGTCCATCTTTATATACATTTTATAATGGTGAATAGGAATTTACATTGGGTACTTTAAATTCTTCTGGCATCTTTCTATCCTGGGCTTTTGACGGTCAAAATTGCAAAGCAGGAAAGGCAGAGAAAACCACACACACATAACTCCAAATGTTGCCTTCTTCAGGATAAACAGTTGCAAAGTGAACAGTTTTCTCCTAAAACTGCATAAGAGAGGTTGTGGCCAGCATTATACAGTACAAGAACTGAGGATACATTAAAACATTTTACAATTACACTCACTCGCTGGTTCATTTGTTCATTGGTGTGAGAGACAGATTGCGTGCCGTCTAGCTGCCCCTAATAAGACTGTTTTCTGTAGACGGAAGACACAGCTACAGTTACAATCATTTTAATGTTGCACCAAAAGCATGTTTTATGTGCGAGAGGGAGGAAGACTCTCGAGCTTTGAGCTCACTGTCAGCTGTTACAGGCATGGTTATCTGCACAGACGGAGACAAGTGTTTTGTGAATGAAGACCAAACCGACGTGAGACATTTTGTAATTGCACATTCAGAGGGACTGGCAAAGATATTCTGCACACACTGTCAGCTGTTTGAGGCATCTTATCAGCATGAAAGGAGAGACAGGCTTTTGGAAATGAAGCAGAATCATTCTCTGTGAAGAGCCTGCTCTGCTGTTATGACCACCATTAAAACTCAGTGTAGTAATCTATGGAAGTTTTTTATTGGACTTTATTAGTTGTAATCCACAGAAGACATTCCACAATGGCCCTTTTTGTGGTTGTGACTTTAAACAACACAAATACAAAAATACATTTGTGGGTAGTGAATTATTTGTAGATCATGGTACATATTTGTAAATTGTCTTCTGTGGATTACAACTATTATCTACAGATCTGCTGCGGATCATATCGGACAAAATTCCGTAAACAAACAGAAGGAAAGTTACAAATGTCATGTGGCCCATAAATCCACAGGAAGTGATCTGCAAATGTCCAAATATCATTCCACGTGTAGAAATAGATGCACAAATGCGTATATATCACTTGACATGTAAACCTTAAAATACGTATTTACAGAGTAAGTTATGCGTATTTACAAATCGCCCTGTATTTTTGTGGATGTGACTTTACACAACACAAATATAAAAATACATGTTTGTGGATAGTGAAATATTTGGAAATCATGGTACACATTTGTGGAATGTCTTCTGTGGATTACAACTAATAAAGTCCAATAAGAACTTCCACAGTAACCCATCCAAAACATCTGCATCACACAGGCTGGCTGTGTGTGTGTTGGTGTGTGATTATGGGTGAGAGGGGGGGGGGGGTGAAAAGGGGAGTCTTGTCAGTGCTGTCCCACACAAAGAAGATAAAACTACTAATGGCCTGGCTTTCCTCTAATGGAACGCTGAGCTGTGTGTGTGTGTGTGTGTGTGTGTGTGTGTGTGTGTGTGTGTGTGTGTGTGTGTGTGTGTGTGTGTGTGTGTGTGTGTGTGTGTGCACACATCAACAAAGCTGCATTCAAAACATCTCTTATTCATGGCTGCATCACAGCATTCAGGCCTGGTCTTTCTATGTCTATTTACAGCTCCCTCTCTCTCTCTCTGCCTGTACATGTGGGCATCTATACACATGCACCTACTGTTTCCAGGCTGCAGAGCTGCACGGATCGGCTCCACGTGTGGTGGTGAATCTTTGGCGTCCAACAGCGTCTCTCTTCCCCGCACCTCATCCCACATACATCACATCATATCACGCTGCAGTGGAAGCGAACAGACGTTTGTTTTTCTGTGGATTTTTTGATAGCATAAATAATAATGTTGTCCTATAGGCCGGGGGTCTCCAACACATCAACGGTTTTAGAGCTTTTATTTTATAAACGGTATATCTATCCACAAAGACAAGGCGCGCGCTTGCTTGTGGTGTGTTAACTTTAAAGTCTGTTTGTGGCGCGTGTGTATGACGTCATATCTGCGACAAGCTTCTATTTACTGCGTGTGGGAGAACACAAAAGAGAAATAGCTAAACCAAGAGCTAAATTGAATTAAACACGATAAATCGTGGCTGGATTATTTACACAATATTACTATTTTCATGTTTTTAATACCACGTATAAAACCGGTATACACCCCTACCCCTAAACTGTACTGGTAAAAATCACATTTAATTCATTTTAAATTGATATGACTATATGGATGTGGAAAGATGTTTTATGTATTTCATGTTCATGTTTTAATTGTAACCTGTGTTGAAATGTATCCCTATACGATCACAATGTAAAGCAGCAGAAATAGACTCTCATGCTGTGGTTGGAGTAAGCTGTGCCGACCATCAGTAGTATTCCTGATTCCTGTCTGGTTGTGTGTGTCCCATTACACAGAGAAATAAATACTCAAGTGCTCCATCCACCTCGACTCCTGTGCCATAATTGAGTGAACATGCAGGACAGAAACAGAGTGGTCACACATTTATCTTTTCATTAGCAGTAAAATTGACAGAGATACAGTATGGATAAATGTCTGGGTCACCAGTAACCTCCAATCACAGTTAAAGTGATACTGAACTTTGGTAGAACTGTGGGTTGTATTGCTAACTAGGCGTGATATACTGTATGCCCAACTACGGAAGAAAATCATCAACAATTGCTCCTGTACACCTATAGAACGGCAAGATCTTCAGCTTTCCATCGGTGCATTTCGCTTTTCATTAGCAGTAAATTTGAGAGAGATTTCACTGGATACATTTTCAAGATTGCCGGTAACCTCTAATCAAAGGTCGCATGAGAACTTTTTAGTTTGGGGCGGCGATTCAGGTTCATACGACAATGTTTTATTTTTGCAATGGCCTTCAAGTCTGAGCAAGGGAGCTGATATTTGTCTGGTCTCTAACCGGGCTGGGTTTTTAGGTTGGATCATTTTTAAAATCTAGCGTACTCTTGCTAGTTTCTCAACATTACCGACCCTACCTTTAATCATCTCACGACTCAAAGTGATCTCATGGGAGGGCGAATAAATGCATTTCAAGCTTGCTATGTCTTAAAGCTCTGCACACCCACACATGTGTTTTTAATTTGGCTAATTAGACCTCTGCTGTGTCTCAATTTGAATACTTCCTTTAGTACACTTCCATGTAGTACACTGTGGACACTATGTACTTACTTGTGTAGTGCGTGAATTTCAACAGGGTAGTGTTGTCTCAAATCAAACACGGCTGTTGTGCACTTCCCAGAAAAGACGAACGCAGCATTTGACTGCTGCTTCTTCTTCTTCTTCTTCTTCTTCTTCTTCTTCTTCTTCTTCTTCTTCTTCTTCTTCTTCTTCTTGTTCTTCTTTTTAATGGCAAATTGCAACCGGACGGCGACGGAAAATTACCATTTGGTTAGAGACCAGACAAAATATCTGCTGGCGTGTTTGCTCTTCACAATTGCATGACATTAAAACTGAATAATGATGAACGTGATTTTACTCATACTTACTAATGTGCCCCCCGTTTCACGCAAGGTGGAAAATACGCCGCCATTTTTACAAGATTGGTGGTCCCTCCCCCTTCCGCTACGTAGCCAAGATGGCGACCACTCCGGATGAGAAGTGTTCAGCGTTCCACACTCAACTTTTTGACCATTATGAGTACACCATCCGGGTAGTCATAGTGCACTGCATTTGCCATATTTTGTCAGCGTGAATAAACTTTTGCACTCAAAATAGCAAGTGTAAGTACGGAAGGAAGTGAATTACACACAGTGCTATCCTGGGTATTATTAATTACAATCCCCTGTGTATGTTTACCATGGACGTGCAGTGCCTTTAAAAGTGATTCATGTTTACAGCAGTTTTGATGTGTCATAATAGGAAAAGTACAGGTGTTACTAATAACATTAATGAAGGCTTGTATGATTTTTTTTCAAGAAATTATTCGACATCAATATTGTTACTTTTTTTCAGGAAATTTCTCGACAAGCTAAACTATCACTTTTTTTCACTTCATTTTTCAACATACTATAATATGACTTTTTTCAGGAAATATTTCAACATACTATACTATTATTTTTTTTCACTACCTTTTTCGACATACTTTACTGTTTTTTTTCAGGACATTTTTCATTATGCCATACTATGACTAATGACAATAGTATGACTTTTTTTCAAAGTTTTTCGACATAGAATAGTATGATTTTTTTTCAGGAAATTTTTCGAGATACTATACCATGAATTTTTTTCAGAAATGTTTTTCACATACTTTACTATGAATTTTTTCAGAAAATTTTTCGACATGTATGACAAGTATGACTTTTTTTTCAATGAAATATTTCCACATACTATACTGTGACTTTTTTTTACAGGAATTTCTTCAAAATACTAAGCACAATACCAGGACTCTGAAACTGAAGCAGCTAAATGGAATTCAACCATCATTATTTATTTTTTATCATCTACACACCAGTGTTTTCTACTGTGACATTTTGAAATGTGTTCCCTAGAAATGTATGTTACATTATCTAGTAGTTGTAGTAACAGACAGTCAATAAAAACAACAATAAAAACAATAACAAACAATATGTTGTTAAATTTTAAGAAAATGTGGATGAAATTGTTGTTTTGTTTGTATCACTTTTTCACCTCTGAGCCACTTTCTCAAAAGAGACACAGACAACCATTGAGAGGGTGTTTAGTCCAAAGCTCGGGCTACATCTAGATAACCAGCGCCCTCTTGTGGTGAAAAGAAGGTAGCATAAAATAATGAAAATAACACTGTTCAGTTTATATACTTTCAACCAATATCCAGACATCCTTAGGCTAAAGTGAAGAAATGGGGAAGGAGAATAATAGAATAGTTATTCCTCCACCTTCTACATTACCTTTTGAGCCATGTAACCCAACAGCTGGAGAAGTTTTAATCCTTCTAGCATTTTGAAACCTGACACGCAGACATCAGGCTTCCTCACATCACTTTGTCCTCTGCGACAGCTCCTCTCTACTTACACTGAATGCTCACACACTTTTCTTGTCATGTGCTGATATAATTCAAGGAGTGTTAAGTATGATGTTTAATGTTGTATTTATTGTATTGTTTCATATCAGTGCTCTGTGTCAAAGCTGTTTGTTAAAAGCATTTCAGAAATACATTTGTCTTAACTGGACTAAGTGCCACCTTCCCCACAGAAAGTCCACAGTACGGGGTAATCAATCAGAATCAGTTTCTAAGTGCAATAAGTGCATGAATTTTTTTAACTGTAGATGGAATTGGTGTAGAAATGTCAACAAATAATAAATAATATTCTTAATATTTATGCCCAAAGAGAGAGATGCAAATCCCATATAGTGCAATATGTCCACAAAATTTGAAAAATATATCTTATTATTTCCTTAAAGGAAAACTGTGTAGCATTTAGGGGGATCTATTGGCAGAAATTGAATATAATTAGGGCCCGAGCACTGACGGAAGGTCGGTGAGGCCCTATTGAAATTGCTTCGTTTATTATTAGGGCCCGAGCACTGACAACGTCGGTTTGAGGACCTGTTGAAATTGTAATGATTATTGTTATTATTATTAGGGCCCAAGCACTGACCAGGGGTCGGCAAGGCCCTATTGAAATCATTATGTTTATTAGAACCGACAACGTCGGTCCGAGGACCTATTGCTCTTCTAATGATTATTATTAGGACCCGAGCACCAACGTCAGTCCAAGGGCCTATAGTTCTTCTAATGATTCATCTACCTCAAATAAGGTCAGGAAAGTTTGTAACTTCTTACACTTACGCTCTTATAAATTATTGCGGGTCGGTGTCTCATGCACGCTCGCGTGTGGCTACGCTGTTACAACACAAATTACACAGAAGCACCAAAACCGCAAAATTATATCTAGTGAAGCCCGTCCCACAAAACAGTGTCAACTAATCCTGCTCCAGCCCCCCGACCGCTGCCAGAAGACACAGAGGAGACCGTAGCTTTGGTCTCCAGGACCGGAGTCTCTGCTGTACTCTGCTCCTCTGCTCCTCTGCCTGCCTGTCTTCACTCACACACCGCAAAACTCCGGTGTCTCCCGTGTTCCTTCTGACCACGGTTGGGAGGCTGAGGCAGGAAACACAGTATCAGCGTTGTTTCATGGAGAGACCTTCGTCTGGTCAGCTAACATTACTGCCAAGCAGCTGAAATATAGAGTGATATAGAGTGATGTGCTTTTAGCTGACGTGTGTCGCCTCACTGTCTATGTAGAGTGAGCACAAGCGCAAGCAACAGGACGCTGACTTTCGTTGACTTAACAGGTGTCGCTGTTAACAAGCAATTTCTGATTCTTACATAGAGTCCCTTTAAGACCTTGATGATGCTTACTTGTGAAGATTGGGAGGTTTTGTTGAACGTCACTACTTTATGTCTAAAAACTTATAGTTTTAAAGGTTTATTCCATCCAAATACTACTTTATGTCTAACAACTTGCAGTTATAAAGGTTTATTCCACCCAAATACTACTTTATGTCTAACAACTTGCAGTTATAAAGGTTTATTCCACCCAAATACTATTTTATGTCTAACAACTTATAGTTATAAAGGTTTATTCCATCCAAATACTACTTTATGTCTAACGACTTATAGTTTTAAAGGTTTATTCCACCCAAATACTACTTTTTAACAACTTGTAGTTATAAAGGTTTATTCCAACCAAATACTACTTTAGGTCTAACAAGTTATAGTTTTAAAGGTTTATTTAAACCAAATACTACTCTCTCTCTCTCTCCCTCTCTCTGTCTCTCTCTTTGTGTTTAGCAATGCAGTTCATCTGTCTGATATACATACAAACAATCTTCTGACAGTTAGCAACACCAGACAGTGAAGTGTAAATACAACCTATGGTGATAACTTATTCCTACATGCAGTGAATATAGGCACAGATTTAAACAAAAAGCGAAGTTTTGCTACGGGACTAAGAAGGGCTATAGGGCTTCGAAGAGAGAAGCTTTGCATTCCACAATTGTTCCTAAATTGGGCCCAGATTCGTAGGGATTGCTTTACGACTGGGTTACTGCGGGGTATATTAGCAGTAAGTGGAAGTGCGGCGCCTTATAGGGCAGGTAAAGAAACTGGGCCACTAGCACTGACCTCCATTGTCGATCGGTGTCCAGCCAGTACCCCCGACGTGCAGGAAGGTTCGAGGGCCTGTTCATCGCTGCTCGCAGCTTTAATTATTAATATTATTGTAATTACTAGTGATAGCAGACGCTCCCTTTTTATCGGGCGGTGTGGGGGTGGAGGTTGGTGGCTGATTGTAACAAACAGTGAAATGTTCAGCGCTGGAAAAAGAGTTATGCAGGCTTCTACAGGCTGCTTTGTGTTAGTTTAAGTTTCAGTCCGACTTTGGTTGCAGTTATTTTAAATGTGAGGACGCATTGCTCCGTGTAAAGATTTCTGTTTTCATCCTGCCGCTCCTCTCACCTGTAATCCACTACCCTGCTGCCTACAGAAAACAGGCTTCTTGTTGACAGTTAATGGGCTGACTGGAGAAAGCCACTGTAACCTGGTTAATGCAGTGCATATAAACACACTGATAAGAGCTTCACGAACTTCATTCAAGCCAGCTTATCGTCTCTATAACATCCTTTTAAGTAGGGGATATGTTGTTGTCTCTGAATAGATTTAAGCATGGACTTGATTTCCTTTATCTACAGAAGCTGTAAACATGATGAAGTTTTATTGACTCAAATTACAGATATTTTCATCAGAAGTGTAAAAATGTGCATTTCTAGGTATACAGATGTTATGTTACATCAACTGGGTTCTACTTAATCTCCTGCAGACAGAGGGCACCATCCACAAGGTTAAAGGCACACTTACAACGCCTGAGGGAGCATCACAATAAATGCTTATCCAGGCGCATGGAATACATAAAACACCAAACCCAGGTAATAATGATGGGGCTGTGATTTTCAAATTAAAAAAGAAATGATTTTATACAAAGACTCTGCCCTGTCTGGGGCCTATTACACATTATGTTTGAGCTTTTAAAGTGTGTAGGAGTGTAGTGCTCTTCTTGTGGACCTCATGTTCTGCAGAAATGCTAATAAATGTGTCAGTCTGTGGTGTTTAGCTCTCAGGAAGTTCAAACCAAGAATGGGAGACCTCATCACCACCACAACCTTCATCTGAGCTATGTACAGTTTCACCAGAGTTTGGTAAGTGTCAACAAGTGATTTTAGCTTGTCCCATATGACAGGCCTCCTAGTAGTTTACTTTACCCTGGCTTTTATGGCTGTTATGGTATTGATTTATATAAATCTGTTCTCCTACATTCTACATAAATTGTTTCCTTGACTTAAAAACTGTGATGGAAGCACACCATGCTTAAATTATATGAGAAATTCAGCTTAATATTATAACTGCTTTTGTTTGCTGTGAAACTAATTATTCATTTACATACAAAACTTGTTAAATCATCAATGCAAGTTATAGGTGCAATTATCAGTGCAACAATTGCAGTGTGCACATAATAAATACCTTACCTGCATTTTTACTAGCATGTTAGCAGTGTAGCTTGGATACATTAAAACGATTGTATGACAGCATGTTGACTGTCAGCAGGTGCTCAGACCACAAACTGTGTCTTCAACACTGCCACATTTTGAGCTTCATATTAAATGGGAAAAAATATTGAGACAGCTCTGATTTTAACAAAGATGAAGCGTTTTCTGACTCCAATATAATATTTAATCAGATCGCTGTGACCTCCTCCTTGCACACTCTCACTCTCTGCTTGATGCAAGCATACAATATAGTTTTTAATGTTGACTAGGGATGGCTATTGTTAGGATTTTATCGATACTACTATTCTTACCGATACTATCTGTACTTTCCCATTAATAAAGGACTGCTTTTTAAAAATATATTATTTAAAAAAGAATATATTCAGAACGGAATTCTAGAGCAGCAACAGTCATTTTTACTACAGCAAAGTCTATAAGTATATAAACTCAGTAATATCTCACTGGAAACAAATCTAACATGTCAATACAATAAATAATATTCTGACATTAAAATGCTGAGTGAAGTTTAGAAAGAAGACGTGCCTGTAGGTACTGCTGTAGAGGGAGGGTGCTGGATGCCTCAGACAGTAGCTAAGTTAAGAACCTGACTAGTTTTAAGATGTGTTACAAACTAAGAAACTGTTGGGCTACATACAGGCAGCGTTTGTTTTACAACACTTTGCTGTTAGCCTAACCAGCACACAAACAGAGCAGCGGTGGATGCGGGTAAAGCAGGTTTAAATATCCCTCTTCTACATGTTTATGCTTGTTGAACAGGTGGTTTGATAAAGGACTCGTATTGGCTTTTTACTTGTGAATCTTTTATTCACTTACAGGAACAAGCGTAGATGTCATCAACTGGAGTAAAACGGTATCTTTCACTTCACCTGGTTCACTGTCTCCACTCCCAGGAGGACAGAGAGGACAAACTGCACCACCACCATAAATTACACCAAAACATACGGAATGACCAATAAAAGAATTCAGAACCGGGTTTCGGGGGGGCATCCTTATGTTGACACACTATATCCAATGATAAAATAGGTAGAAATTAAGTAAAGAAAAGCAATCTGTGTGTAATGGGGAGCTTTCCCCCGTTGCCACACCCCTTAATCACTGAGACTGAGAACAGTTGACACCTTGATTACTCCCCCAGTCTAGCAGTCCCTGAAAAGGAGCAGTTGGTGGCCAAGCGGAGGCTCGGCTCTCTCTGTTCTGCCCCTTTACTGCTATTGAGGGAGATGAATATCAGACTAAGGTATGCCCCTTACCGGTTTCCTTTTTATAGATGTTATTCATGTTAATTGTAATAATCTGTTAATCTTTTTCTTTTTGTTTAAAGTGGTGGCCCAACACCAACCAAGGCTTCTTGCTGTAATAGGTGAGGAGGGCATTTATTTAGTTTATCTGTAAACCAACTGTTGTGGAGGTAATCGGGAAGTGAACATTCCTAGCCCTCTGCCAGTTAACAGGACGGTTGGGTTGCTATATCCTTGCAGGTGGTTGGTCACTGGGTGGAGGGATTCTTCCTGTGTTGGGGTTCTTATTGCAGGTGGCTTACTGTGTCCTCCTAACCCGTGTGTGTTCTTTATCTTACAGGTGAGTGTAGGTAACTGTGTGTTTATCCAACTACTGGTGGTGGTGAAGTATTCTGCATTTCCTCTCCCCTCACTCCATTCCTTATTTTTGTAATAAAGCACATTATTTTTCTAGCCTGCCTCTCTTGCAGCTTTTATCATTGCAGCAACTAATCACCATTTTTGAATTTAAATAAAAGTTATTTGATTTTGAATCTTGAAACTCACGTCTCTGCCCCGTCTCTTTATCAAAGGACTTGTGTTATTTGGTTGGGTTATTCTCTGGGTGAAATTCCCGGAGTGGCGTTGTCGGGTTCTAATAGCCTGGGTTTTTACTAAGTGCCCGGGTTACATCTGCAACCACTACACATTGTGCAGAGTCGACTCGGGATGCTGCTGAGGTTGAAAGTAATTTAGATATAGCTCATGGAGTGGATCTGACAGTGATCAACGCTGTATCAAAATAATGATGCATGTTTTACATGCAACTGCAGGCTAAATAACTTATTCCATCATCAACTATGCAAATTATTGTTGAAGAAATGTTTGAATGACAAATGTCATTAGTACACTAAGAAGGAATTCGAGTCGGTGCTGGCAGCTAAAACCAACCTGTCTGAGATTGATATTGACAGTGTTTTGTTTTCTTCTAGAAGCTCTCATCTTTCCACTGAGTACAAAAATAACTTTTCATATGTACTAGGGATGTCACGATACCAGAAATGTAGCAGTCGATACCAATAAAAGTGAAAATTCCATGATTCTCGATACCACGGTGAAAAAACAAACAATAAATCCCATGTACTTCAACATACATGCAGGTTCCTGTGAATGTATTATTAATCCTTGATGATTTGCATAGTTTCTTGCCAAAAACAAAATTTTAAAAGATTATATTTGAACACATAATGATAACGTTATAATTTACCTTCGCTCAATACTCGTTTTCTACTGAATAGAGCATCATAATGTTACTCAATGCAACCTCTGTTAGCTGTTAGCTCCACAAGCAGGACTAAGCTTACAGCAGCAGCTAGCGTTAGCTCTCGTCCTTCCGATAACGCACATTTGTTGTTCACACATGTAGCATTATCAGGGAAATTTTCTATTGTCCCCAGGATGACGGGACGCCATTGGCCTCGAGCCCTGACCCCCGATATCCTACGCTATTGTAGAAAAACGAGTACTGTCACATTTTCAGAAAGTTGGCATCGACTTGGTACCGAAGTATCGGTTCGCATGACATCCCTAATATGTGCATCCCACAGGCTGTTTATCCAGGCACAGATGAGAAAAGGAGGGAGTTCTACACACAGTAGATATAAAAGCCATGTTAAATCACCCTGTTGTGTGGCAAGAGTGTGTGAAGTCACAAAATAATGCTGCTTCTACTAATGTGTTCACTGCTGTTTGTGATGGATCAGATTTCAAGTCCAATCACTTATTTATGGAGCCGGATAGAAGCTTAAAGGCATTGTTTGTAACTTCTTACACGTATAAATCATTTTGGGTCGGTGTCCCATGCTCGCTCGCGTGTTGCTACGCTGTTCAGACTCAGACTCCAACACAAACTACAGTGAAGCACCAAAACCTCTTGGTTGTATCTAGTGAAGCCTGTATGTTAAACAGTGTTGGCCGCGGTCGGAGGACGCGGAGGAGACCGTAGCTTTGGTCTCCAGGACCGGAGTCTCTGCTGTACTCTGCTCCTCTGCTTGCCTTCACTCACACACCGCGCTCGTTCTCTCTCTCTCTCTCTCTCCACCTCTACACGTGCATTCGCGCACACTCCACACTGCAGAAGAGTTAGTTTAGCTCTGAGAATATCTAGTGAATATATTCACAAAAGTGGACGTTTGTGCAGAAATAAATGCTGCAGCTCCTCCAGACCAACAGAGGTTTCCCGTGTCTTGTGAAGTGACGGGGCTCCGCAGAGAGAAACGTTATCGCCTCCGACCAAAACTCCAGTGTCTCCCCTGTTCCCTCCGGCCGCGGTTGGGAGGCTGAGGCAGGAAAAGCCGACACTAGGATCAGCATTGATTCATGGAGAGACCTTCGTCTGGTCAGCTAACATTACTGCCAAGCAGCTGAAATATAGAGTGATATTGTGGTTTTAGCTGACGTGTGTCGCCTCACTGTATTGACCGATGCTCGTTCATGTCTATGTAGAGCGAGCACAAGCGCCAGCAACAGGACGCTGACTTTCGTTGACATAACGGCCACAGGTGTCGCTGTTAACAAGACATTTCTGATTCTTACAAACAGTCCCTTTAAAGCTCATCTTGTACCAGGACACATTTGAGGTAGTGAACCCTCTTGGATCATCAAAGAGAAAGCACAAAACAGTCATATGATATGATATATTTGCTGATTCAGCATTCCCAGTATTGTTCTTTGAATCTTTATTCAACTTCTATTTCTTCCGTACGTTTTTTGGACTTTAACTATCAAAATATTCAGCTCTTTAAGGACATTAGTGCTATGACTTTTTTTGTTTCAACTATTTATACCTTTTAAAATATTAAGCTTTTTCCACTTTTTTTTATACAATGTAACTCAATGGAGAAAATCTTCAAATCCTCTGAAACCTACTCCACTTTGAAATGCTACTGCTTCCGCATACTTTCAGCTACAGACTTCATTTAAACTTTAAACGGGTTACAAGTCTTTGAACTATTAAGATATGGAGGAGTGGAGGAAAGCTTTAAAATCTTTTGAAAATGTTCCAAACAAATTGCTCCCTAACCCACAACTTCCACTCCTCATACACAATTATTACATCAAAACATGGATATTTTTGTCGTCTTTCAGATGATGTGCCCATTTAAGCAATAGGTCTTACAGTTTGGGATTTATCAGCTTCAAAGCACCAAGAGATCCCTTCCTCTCTCTCATCCGCTGCAATGTTAATTCACCTCTAAAAGTCTGGAACAAAAACTCAACTGTGGAGACTTTTTAAACTGCCAGTTCTAACGCCGGGGCCACACAGCGTGCATCATGCTCGCGTGACGGCAACGTCGCGTGTTGTTTTTTATTTCGGCGTCCATGTTAACAGGTTAGAGTGGACACACTGCCCGCATGAGACGCACGTCAGACGCGCGTCAGACGCGCGTCTATTTTATAGAATAGAAGGCTCGCCTATTTTTCACGCTTGCCGCTTACCTCTCGGCTGCGTCTCCCAGCAGCAACAGACAGTGAAGGTGATCTATTGACAGTATATGAGCAAGATTACTACAGTTTCCATGTCTAGACATCTGTAGAATATGTCACTGACCATCAATATTTTACACTTCCTATCTAGATTTCAAAATAAAAGTCCTCTAGCGTTTTTAGTGCACAGAATCATTCATTCATTAACACAATGCTTTTATTCTGAAATACTCTAAATAAAGCAGTTGTCTGCTTGCAGGTTTCCATCAAGTTAATATAGTACAGGCTTTTAATTATGTAAACACTGTAGTAGTCATAGCAGAAACCCTACATATGCTATACATATAATAGACTGGGTTAATAGGTTATAAGAACATCAGGTGATAGTTGTCAGTATTTTTCCGATGTGCGCTCTCTCTCTCTCTCTCTCTCTCTCTCTCTCTCTCAACAAACACCACGTAACTTTATTGTTCTTTCTTTTAGAGGTGTTATTTAATTTTTTTAAAGATATTTAATAATAATTTTCGTTTTCTAAAGGTTAACAAATAACGAAACTGTTTATTTTGCTTTGTTTTATAATAATAAAAAAAAAACACTTTACTTATATTTATCATTCTGAAATACTTCAGGTGTTTTTCTCCATCAAGGCGCAGTTCAGCAACAAGGTGGTGAAAAGCTCCAAGTTGCCTGAGATGTCGGAACATCAGCATTTATAATGTAAATTGCTGTCCCGCCCCAGATGTAAATTAAGTCGTTTTCGATAAAAGCCGCAACCTGGAATGCTGTAGAACAGGAACCCGAAACCCCCTGGAAATGTTGTTTAAAACTGTGCCAGTCAAAGTGAAGAGGGATTGCTGTAGGCTCTCTCTTACTACTAATGTATTTATTTATTTTTTTGTATTAATATATAGCCCACAGAAATCCCTCTTCACTGTCAATGAAGAGGGATTTATATATATATATATATATATATATATAGCCCATAGAAATCCCTCCTCATTGTCAGTGAAGAGGGATTTATATATATATAAATCCCTCTTCACTGACAGAAAAGAGGGATTTATATGGGCTATATATTAATATTTATGTATGAATTTATTTGCTTGTTTTTAATAATATTTACAAATTACCACACAGTTCTTACCCTTTTTTGTCTTAAATAAATATAAATCACATTTATTATGAAGTTAAATGGCCATTAAAAGGCAAACTCTATGTAGAAAGAAAGGGCTGTCAGCAACAGCAAAAACACAGCTGACAGGTAGCTCCGGGATGCTCCCGAGACGTGGGTAACTCGCGTCTAGTGTGAACACCCTAGGTGGGCATGACGCGGCCACGACGTGACGCTGCTGTCACGTGAGCATGATGCGCGCTGTGTGGCCCCGGCGTCAGGTAGTACCTTCTCTGTGTTTTAACCAGTCATTTCCAACCATGACTCAGCACTTTCAGACACAAACAGGTGTTTCTGATTGGTTAACTTTAAAACTTGTAGTTATAAAGGTTTATTCAATCCAAATACTACTTTATGTCTAACGACTTGTAGTTATAAAGGTTTATCCCACCCAAATACTACTTTATGTCTAACAACTTATAGTTTTAAAGGTTTATTCCACCCAAATACTACTTTATGTCTAACAAGTTATAGTTTTAAAGGTTTATTTAAACCAAATACTACTCTCTCTCTGTCTCTCTCTTTGTGTTTAGCAATGCAGTTCATCTGTCTGATATACATACAAAGAATTTCTTCTTTCCGCCTATTCAGGAAAATTAAAATGTACCACTTTTTGACAGTATTACAGTTTAGCTTCCAGCTTTTCTAGCATTATATTTCAGCTCTTAGCTTCTTTAGATAATGCAGTTCAGCTTCCAACTCTGCCAGTTGTACATTTCAACTTTTAGGTTTTTCAGCAGTGCAGTGCAATGCATTTGAGCTTTAACAAGTCATTTCACATTTCTGCATTTTCTGCAATGCTTTGCAATTAATCTCAGCTGTCAGCATTCCCACGCATTTTCTGCAGGAAATGCATTTTCTAGTTTTACAGTTAGTATTTGTATAGAAGTAATTTACAGTATTTTTATGGCATTTACACTTAATGTAGGAAAACAAAGTAACTGTGAAATAATAGAGTGTATTTCTGTGAAATAACTTCTTTTCTTTTTACAGTGATAGGTTTCGTAAAGTCTCCTGTCTGTGTAGTTGTTTCCTCGTCTCTCTTTTGTTGTCTGTTTGTAATGTGGAAGACCAAAAACTTAAGCTCTTCGCTTTATTTCCTCCAAATAAAAAAAAAAAAAAGGCCTTTTGCAGAAGTGATATTCCTTGTGGCCCTGTCTTTGCAGAGCTGACGTTTGTGTTATTGATGAGTTTGTATTATTTGAAACTAAATTAAACTATTAAAGGAACCAATGTTGGTTTCAATCTGACTTTTCCCCAACAGGATAGAAGGAACAAGTGGCTTTGTGGCGTTAACTGTTAAAGATGCAGAGGTTGGGCTGTGTAACGCTAACCTATGAATCCCTCTTAATATGCTTCTACAGTATGTAGAGTATACTCACAGTACAAGTATGTGTGAGGGCTGTAGTCAAGTCCAATTTAATCAAGTCCGAGTCAAGTCCAACACCAGGTCCACGTGAGTCCGAGTCAAGACTGAGGTTTCTACCACGGGACTAGCCCCAATATGTCCACAAGCAGGGACATTTTCATTCATTTTTCATTTTCAATTTATGTATTGAGATTATTATTTATGCAAATAGCATGAGCGAGGAATTCAATTAAATTCAATTTATTTTTATATAGTGTCAAATCATAACAAAAGTTATCTTGAGGCGCTTTTCATACAGAGCAGGTCTAGACCGTACTCTATAGTTTTGAGAGCCAACAAGAGCATTGCATTGATATGGTAATGCATTGTGACCAGGACAAAACGTTTCCTTAAAATTTCAACTTAGTGTTAAGTAAAACTATAGTCTTTTCCCCTTTATTCCTGAGTAATATTATATTATTATATTATATGTGTAGTACTCAAGTAGACCGTCTGTGGTGGGAAAGAGGATTGCTCTTTATCTGTTTATTATCATATACATTATTCCTTGTGATGCAGAGTGAATCACGCATGACAACATTGAGGAGACAGAGAGAGAGAGAGAGAGGAGAGAGAGAGGAGACAGAGAGAGAGGAGAGAGAGAGAGGAGACAGAGAGAGAGGAGATAGAGAGGAGAGAGAGAGAGAGAGAGAGAGAGAGAGAGAGACTTAGTTTAGTCACATCTCGTTCAGCCGCCGTCGCACTCCTTGTATTTCTCACACTCACAGAACTACAGTTCCTTTTTTTGCTGTGGCGGCCGAAACTGTGTTTGGGGACATTTTTAGCTGTGCTGCTGTGCCGCTGTTGAATGCATATACAAGAAACACTGTTAGAATCAGGCAACGTTCTGTACAACTGATCTCAAACCAGCAGCAAGGAGCAACTTCAGTAGTTCTCAATAGCCGAGTCCATAGTGGAGCGGATAACATCCATTTTTCAGTCAAATCGTGCAAATAGTGATACAAGCACCAAATTTGGCATGATGATTGCCGAGGGGTCACTAAGCAAATATAAACGATTGGCCACTTGAAAATCCAAGATGGCGGCCATTTTTCAAGATGGCCACCAAATTGACCTGCCGATAATGGTTTCTCTCATAGAAATTCATCTACTGGGTCGATTTGAGTGATCTTGGTGTCAAATTATATGTTTTCTAGCATGTTGAATCTAATTTTGATAGTTTTAATAATTTTTAACTTCAATATGGCAGCCATTTTTGAGATGGCTGTCAAATTTACTCGCGGAGAATGTTTTTCTTAAAGAAATGCATGTACTTGGTCAATTTGAATGATTGTGTTGTAGAATTATATGTTGACGATGAAGACGGTGAGTTTTTGCTTTGTGGTGTTTGCATGGCTCAATTGGCTGGCTGACCTGCAATGAATCCTGGTTGAGGAATGGAACGCCATCCCACAGCAACGTGTGACCAGGTTGGTGACCAGCATAAGGAGGAGGTGCCAGACTGTTGTGGCTGCGTATGGATCTTCCACCGCTACTGAGGCTCCTGACGGTGTATTAAATGAATACGTGTAAAATTGTCAATATGTCTTGTTTGTTCCTTGTTACTGATAGAGAGTTCAATCATCCAATCCACCAAACAACTCAAAACAAGAGTCAATACCAACAGGAGAATACACTGTTTACCATTGACGGAGCATTTTGGCAAATCTTTCTTGGGCGCTACCCACATAATCCGCTGTGCTGCTCATCCCACAAATGCATGATCCTTACAAGTTGGACATCATTGTGAAGGTAAATAAAAAGGCTTTCGAACGATGTAAAATACAATGACAATTAGCATTGTAACAATAGAGAAATAATCGACCAAACACAAGTTTCCAAACTTTTTTTCCCCAGTTTATATAGAAGATGTGTAAGCATGCTATAAAAACAGATGCGCGTACAGCTAACGGTACCGCGAGGTAGTCGGCTTATTATTATCACGGTGTGTTTCCGATTAATGTATCGCCGGTTGTCTCTCTCACCATCCAGTCATCTATCGTTTTTTCGACACCTCGATGTCTCACCACATATCCGTGTTGTTCTCGTTCGTCATTCACCTCCGGTGTGTCTGAAAACATTCCTGCTGCCGTCCCGCTGTTTGTTTATGAGACACGGCGACCTGTGACAGTTACGTCACGGACTGTTCGCCCTCATTTGCAACCGAATATGTTTGTTCCGCCCCGTTTATTAGTGACCCTGGTCCGTGCAATTCACATCGAAATCGACCCTGGTCCAAACCTCGTCCGACCCACCTCTCGACCTGGTGTCAGGACTACGGTTTCAAAAGGTGGACCCAAACGCAGAAAGATCAAGCAGGCAGGTGAGTTTAACAAAAGACAAGCTTTTAATATTCCAAAGCTGAAGCAACCAAACAAAGTGACAAAACCAAACCAGAGTCCAGATCCGAGGAAACAAACAAAGTCCAAATGAAACACACCAAAAACCAAACTAAGAACAAAACCAAACTACCAACCAGTAGACACGGGGAAAACGGGCAGGAGGAACACTGGGAACACCGCAGGAGCGACGAGCAAAAGGTGAGACAAGGCAAACCAGGCAGGAACGACAAACAAACTGACAAGGACAGAGGGGAACACACAGGCTTATCTCCAAGAGGGTGGTAGACACAGGTGGAACCAATCAGGGTGGGGCAGACAATCAACAAAGGCGGGAAAACAAACAAAGGTAGGAAGTAAAACCAGACCAGAACACAGGAGGAGTGAATTTCAAACTAAAACAGGAGACACTACAACGCATACAAAATAACCAAATCACTAATACTGAATTATTAGACTAAAAGGAGGACACAACATCAAAACAAAAAGGAAACAAGTCCAAATGTCCTCTGGCACAGCCAGACCATGACACCTGGGTGGCAAAGCGAGTCGATCAACGGTTAACCCTTTCATATACACAACCAACCCTGGTTCAACCCTGGTTGAGTACTCGGTCTGAAAGGGGTAAGAATATGTGACATTGAAAACTCTGGCTTTAGACTCAACATACCTCACTAACCCACTAACCTTGCTTCGTGGGACACCCCTCTGTTGAACTTTCTTTTGATCAACAACATTTTAAGAGGCTGAATTAGCGACAGATGTGTTATTTTGGTGCTGCAGCCTTTGCTGAAAAAAAAAAGCAAGAAAACGAAAGAGGAAGTGTTTCAGGAAGGACTGAGCAGTGTGAAATGTTTCTGGGCACCGCGGTTTTAAGTTCAGTTTTCTGTCGGTTTTGTCACTGATAAATAGTACAGAGAAGCCTCAGTGTCAGCCATGGGGAGCGTGGGAAACCTTCGCTATTTGGCCTTCGGTAAGACATATATATAGTATAGCAGTTTTATTGTATGGTAAAGTCAGTTTAAAGCTCATTCTCTTTATTTGAATGTAATGAGCCATGCCTCTTTCTGTTCTCTCTATAGTCTCTTTTCTATTGACTTCAACTTCATCTGCTGCAGGTCAGTCAATTCTACGGTGCGATGCATAAAATCCTTTCAGTGTTCAGTTTACATTCTTTGTCAAATACTTACATATTGCATGTTATGCGTCTGACAGATGGTCAAATCAGATTGGCTGGGTCTACTCGGTGCTCTGGAAGAGTTGAAATCTATTACAGCAGTTCCTGGGGAACAGTCTGTGATGACGAATGGGACTTAAATGATGCTGAGGTAGTGTGCAGGGAGTTGGGCTGTGGTACAGCACTGAGTGCCCCTCAGTCGGCCCACTTTGGTGGAGGAACCGGACAGATCTGGCTTGATGATGTGGGCTGCTTAGGAAGTGAAAGGTCTGTAACAGAGTGTCAGCATGGAGGATTTGGGAAACACAACTGTGGACACTCTGAGGATGCTGGTGTTATCTGTTCAGGTGAGAAATCTTTTGGATAAAGCGTTTTAAATAAGTGGATCCTTTTCTGTATATTTTAGTCTTTAGTCTAGTCTTTTTGGCTTGTGATGAGCTGTTCAGATGCAGCACTGAAAAAAGAGCTGGTAACCACACCCCGCAGCCTGATTTTAGAGTGTGAAATGTTGCTTAATAAACTGATAATTAAACTGTAACGAAAGAAATAGAAGTTTATCGAGTGTTTGATTCACTGTGAAAAACATCACATCTTACTCGCAGTCTGTGAGTGATGCAAAGTATGTAAATTAGCCCCCTGAGACCCGCCCATGATCCCAACCGACTTCATTGTCTTTAAAAAAAAAATTTAAATCTCCAAATGTCAAATGTTTTTGATACCACAGCATGGCTTTTTCTTCAAGGTCTCTGTGTCTTAATGTGGTATTTTGGAGGGATTATTGATCATTTTGATCAATTCTCCAGTGGTAAAAAATGGTTTAATTTAGCATCAAATCTGTGTAACAAATGGTATCAACCCAACAATTGCTGCAACAACTTATGAGACATAATAGAGCATGGGGATGACCATCATATACTTCTATCATAATGTTCTAAACCCTTATACACTTTCACAATGTATTCTAATTCATTCATTCATGTTTATTTTTTATCAATGACTAGAACAACTTGACCCACAGTGCTGAGCAGCATCTCAAATTAATCTTCAGGTTTCCAGCTTTCAGATGATGTACACCACTTCTATGTGACATCTACTGTTGACCTGCTATCTCCCCCTAAAGATCCCCTGGACCCCCCTAAAGACCCCCTGTACCACCTAAAGTAGACTAAAGTAGGTCTATTGTGGGTCTCAGATGGTTAATCAAAACCGGCAATGGTTTGTCTTCTGTGTTCTGTGGCTAGGTGTGCTGATCAGATTGGTTGGGTCTACTCTGTGTTAATTCATTTCATATTATATATTGTTGTGTTTTCTTTCAGCAAGCCCCCCAAGGCCCAGCATCTCCATGAATCCTGCTACTGAAGTTACCTGGGGTCAGGACGTCACCATCACTTGTTCTGTCTCAACTCAAACTCAACAGCGAATAAGTGCAACATTCATTTTAAAAAAGGTTGTGGGTTCATTCAGAAAGACCCAAATGACAAGAACCAAATCTGCTACCTTCAACATGCCTAAAGTCAACTTTGACAATGAAGGATCGTACCAGTGCCAGTATCAGACAACAGTTTCAGGTGGAGATTTCAGCTCCCCTCTAAGTAACTCTGTCAGACTCTCTGTTACTGGTAAGGAAATGAATCCTTTCTCAGAACTTGATGTTCTACTTCTTTAAAGTAATAGTTCAACTTTTTGGGGAATGATCTTATTAGTGTCTCGAGATAACTTCTGTTATGATTATATAAAAATAAATTAAACTAGAATGGCACTTGGATTGCCCACCCTCTCCGTTCAGCCTTCCCCATCGCCCACATGTATTTTTGTTTATTTTGAGAGCAGCATTGTAAAACACTTCATTAAAACTAGACAGACACTAAATAAACCCCCCCCCCCCCCCCCCCCCCCCACACTCTCTGTCTCTGTCTCTCTGAAGGAAAGAGGCGGGGTCATGCGTCATCAACGCATCATCAACGGGTCATCAGTTACACTGCGCACATGTTATACTCAGTGGTCTTAATGTTCTGGCTGATCGGAATCCTTAAAAATATTCCTGAATCCGGATCATGATCCAGACCGCCACCAAAATCTAAGGGATTGTTCATTGTGCCACACCCCACCCCTCCAAAAAAATTCATTCAGATCCATCATAGACTTTTGGAGTAATCCTGCTAACAGACAAACCAACAAACCAACAAACCAACAAACCAACAAACCAACAAACCAACGCCGGTGAAAGCATAACCTCCTTCCTAGGCCTTCGGCCTTAGCGGAGGGAATTAAATTGAAAATTGTATTTGCTTTCTTGTTGAGAGTTAGATGAGAAAATTGATACATCTAACTCTCGACAAGAAACAAAAAAAAGACGTATTCCCAAAATGGTGAACTATTCCTTTGACGTAAAAGGAAATTTAGCAAACTAAAAAAACATAAAAGTAAACCTCAGCTCAAAGTCAATCCCTTCATCACTCTAACATTGTGTTATTTTTTTCAGTGAGCCTCCCAAAGCCCAGCATCTCCATGAATCCCATTGGTGAGGTTACCTGGGGTCAGGACGTCGCCATCACTTGCTTGATCTCAACTCAGCATTTAGGAGGAACATTCACCCTGCAGCAGACCTCAGGCTCCTTCAGAAAGACCCAAACATCAAGTACCAATTCTGCCTCCTTCAGCATCTTACAGGTGGACTTTGACAACGAAGGATCGTACCAGTGCCAGTATCAGACAACGGTTTCAAGTCGAGACTTCAGCTCCCCCCTAAGTGACTCTCTCAGACTCTCTGTTAGAGGTAAGATAAATGAATGACTAAATAAAATAAGACAACACAACACATAACATAGAATAGCAATACCAAGAATAATCCAACAGAAAGAAACATAGTCCAGTACAGTAATATAGCAAGGCCATTAAATCTGGCTGAGGACACTAAGGTCATGTCCTCTGTGTTGTCTCTGAGAACTACTTTCTACAATTACAGACACATTACAAAAGGTTGGTTTCTTAGAGAGATAGTTCTGATCTTTTGAAGTGGGGTGGTATGAGGTACTTCTCCATAGTGTGTATTACCTACAGTAGATAACAGTCAGCACGCCCCCAGCTTGGAGAAACAGACAGGAGTACACCTAAAATACAATACAAACATACAATACAACAAACAACCTAAAAGACTAAAGTCCTGGTTATGGTCATGCTGGTGGGAGAATAAAAAGATTTTATCAAGACTGCTTTTGTGATTGCTGCAGACCTAAGTCTCTAGGAAAAAAATGCTATTTATAAAACTCACTGATTAAAGTAAAAAGGGTTGAGTATTGAAGGTAACCCAAAAATTACCTGCCCCGGTGCCACCATATATTTACACCCCTGTCTATAGTCCACTGATGAAAGCCCAGTAATGTAATGTAACTAAGTACACTTACTTGAGTACAATTTTTGAGGTACTTGTACTTTACTTGAGTGTTTCCATTTCATGCTACTTCATACTTCTACTCCATTACAACCAGAGGATGTAATGTGCTTTTTTACACCATTTATTTAATAACCGAGATACTTTGAAGATTCAGATTAATCATACAAAATATAATCAACAATTCAATTATCATGTATTATTATAGGTTAAGATAAAACTTTATTGATCCCCTGGTGAAATTCACAAGCTTCCCAGCAAGTAAAAAAAGTAGCTCCTCCTTTACCAGCTGCAACATTAAAGTGATGAACACATTAATGCATCAATATTTATAATACAATATTATAATATATATTATTCAGAAATGGGCCGTTGAGAATCAGAATGAGTACTTTTACTTTTGTGCATTAAGTACATTTTGATGCTAATAATTTTGTACTTTTACTTAAGTGAAATTTTGAGTGCAGGAATTTTACTTAATGTAACAGAGTATTTCTACACTGTGGTATTACTACTTTTACTGAAGTAAAAGATCTAGGTACTTCGTCCACCACTGGGAAAGCCCTTGCAATTGCAGTATTACGAACTGGGTGTCTGTGGCAACATTCCCGGGAAAAGACGACGCTGTTTGGATCTCTGGGAAGTGAGACCCAAAACCACACCTGCAGTTACAGCTTATCGCCATCTGTGCCGCCGAGGAGAACGAAACGGGGATCATCGCCACTATAGTGGCACCATTTAGTGGCACCATTTAGTGGTGCCAGTGCTGTTTGTATCCCGAGCACGCAGGCCGCATGATTTTTCGGCGCCAACAAAGGCAGAGAAGAAGACTGCTGGCTACCAAACACGGAAGTAAACGATGCAGAATTTAAAATATTTCAGAAATGAGCTTTGAAAATGCTCACTTTCTCAAGGACGCACACAATGAGTTTTAGTGAGAAACACTGAATGTAATCACAACATTTTTTTATTTTTTTTTATAAGAATAGATTACTCCACAGGGCAGTAACATGCCAAACATTTTGCCTTCACTCTTTCATACTAATTTGTAAATTTTCCATTAAAAGAATATATTTTTGGGGATAGAAAATGTTGCTGATTTACAAATCTCTGAATTTGACATTCTCTTAATACTGTTGTCCCTTTTGTACTCAGTGCCACTGCAGCAGCCCAGCATCTCCCTGACATCCCCTAACGGAGGGCTGGTCTGGGGTTCTGAAGGTGCAGAGGTCACATGGGGTTACAGCTTCGTCTTCACCTGCTCCATCTCCTCCCATTATCCTGGAGGAGTTTTCTCTCTCATCTTCTCTGGTTCCAGCCTCACCAACACTGTGCCGGCCGTCAACCACTCGGCCTCCTTTACCTTCCCTGTAGCAGAGTATGAACACCTGGGCAACTACAGCTGTGTGTATGAAGTCACATTGTCTACACGGAGATTCACCTCTACCACGACAGAGATTATGAGTGTCATCATTAAAAGTAAGTGGAATGTAGAATTTACACTAAATGTTGTTATATTTTATGCACAATAGCTGAATGATACACAGGCTACTCTTACAGTGTATCAGCAGCACAACCGCTTATTGACAGTGGGATTCCCAGTAAAGAAATAATGAGCTGCGTGGGTTATGCATGTACCGACCATATTACTGTTATGGTAAACCTTAACACAGCATAACATAATATTATATTGTATGACAGTTAAGATCAGCCTCCAGACAAAAAAAAAAGTCACATTTCGATAAGCATGCTGTGGTTTGACTAACGCTCTTTATTCACCCGACACTCCCAAAAAATACAATCTAAATGGCCACAAACAAAACCCCCCAAATAAACTGCACAACTGACGCCAGAAATAAAAAACAACACGTAACGCAGCCGCCACGCGCTCCTGATGTTCCTGGTGTGTCGAGGCTTAAGTGATGATTGAGAGGGATACATTTTGTATAGGTCTATACATTGTTTTTTAGGAAATTCTTGCATATTATACCTTTAAGCTTGTGTTAACCACAGACCTTATTTCAAGCATCTAACCAAAAACCCATAAAAAAACAACAACATCGATTTCGAGACTAGGGAACCGGTAGTGCAGAAATGCTGACTCATTTCTGGGGTTTAGGACTCTTTCCTGCAGCACTCTACTGAGGGTGTGGCCACTTTGAGTGAGCTAGTTTAAAATTAATTGAGTATCTCACTAATATCTGTCAATGAAGTGTTGTTAGGCCTGTGAGTGGAAGAGTGCAGCAGGCATGGACTGAGAATGTAATTTTACAGCAATGACTCCATGTTAATCTATTTAGAGAAGTTTCTTGGAACTTTAAGAAGAGTTGGTGTGACGGGGACAGATAAGGGAATGGGAGGAGAAACATCACTGAGCAGTAAAGGCCTGAAGGGCAGTGCTGTGTCATCATTACCTAGTTTGTCTACCTGAGAGCATCAATTGGATTTTATAATTCTCAAATGTCCTGATCCGTTGATACTAACCAAAGTTGTTTATGTTATGTTATCATGTTAAACACAGTTACCCTCGGCATATATGTGACCCGCTCTATCAAAATGAGTCGTAAGTCGCGGCAGCGCATTCTTGTAAAAACACGTTTTTTTATGAAAAAGTGTGTTTTGGGTTTTTTTGTTTTTTTATGCGTTTCTGAATAAATAAAGTCTCAGCTTTAATACAAAGTAAGAATCGATGTAAAATTCAAATGATAAGTCTAGTTTTGAAGCTCTTAAACATAACGTTGTCATAAAGTTTTTACCGGAAGTCTGCTGTATTGACTCGGCTCAATAGAGTTGATTGACAGAGGAGATAACTGGCTTGACAAGATGAATTCACGTGAGGAAAACATTGCTCGATTTTTAAATTAAATTCCTGTTAGAGGTGCTACATCTGACGACAACTGGACCGACTTAAATTCAGATTATTTCACCGCACCGGGTGCGCTGAGTCGGGTCGGACGCCCTGCTAACGCTAGAGGCTAGGCTAGCTCTCAATCCTCTGATCAGGACGGAGAAAGAGAGTTGGAGGAAGACGAGGAGGAAGATATTCCACTCATGGCTGAGCCGATGATGGCACGAAATGTCTCTGATTATAGTTATTAAATCAGGACAGTGTTATAGAGACTGAGATCGCCCGGCCGGGAGTACCAGTGTAGCTGCAAACTGTAAAACAGCGCCGCTCTCTACACCGGAGGAGATGGAGAGAAGACGCGACCAGATGAAAGAAATGACTGATGGTAAGTTCTGATAGTTAAACTACACTATCCTTATTTTATCTGTTTGTTTTAAAGACTTTTAAATCACTATAGAGCAGGCTAAGAAGCATTAATAGCAGCTACTAATGTGTGTGTCAGTGTGTGTAGTCTATAGGTGTCTGTCTGTCTCATGTGTGTCTCTGAGGTGTCTGTCTGTCTCAGGTGTGTCTCTCAGGTGCCTGTGTGTCTCATGTGTGTCTCTCAGGTGTCTGTCTGTCTGTCTGTCTGTCTCATGTGTGTCTCTCAGGTGTTTGTGTGTCTCATGTGTGTCTCTGAGGTGTCTGTCTGTCTCAGGTGTTTCTCTCAGGTGCCTGTGTGTCTCATGAGTGTCTCTGAGGTGTCTGTCTGTCTCATGTGTGTCTCTCAGGTGTCTGTGTGTCTCATGAGTGTCTCTGAGGTGTCTGTCTGTCTCATGTGTGTCTCTAAGGTGTCTGTCTCTCTCATGTGTGTCTCTCAGGTGTCTGTCTGTCTCATGTGTGTCTCTCAGGTGTCTGTGTGTCTCATGTGTGTCTCTGAGGTGTCTGTGTGTCTCATGTGTGTCTCTGAGGTGTCTGTCTGTCTCATGTGTGTCTCTCAGGTGTCTGTGTGTCTCATGTGTGTCTCTGAGGTGTCTGTGTGTCTCATGTGTGTCTCTGAGGTGTCTGTGTGTCTCATGTGTGTCTCTGAGGTGTCTGTCTGTCTCATGTGTGTCTCTGAGGTGTCTGTCTGTCTCAGGTATGTCTCTCAGGTGCCTGTCTCCTAGAAACTATTATTATTAAAAGGGAAATGTTGTGAAGTGTTTAATTCATTGAAAGAAGCGTTGTATCTGAACATAATCCAGGCAGCTGTTACCTCCTCACCACACCAGGTTTTATGAAAACAATATACAAATGTCATTTCTAGGAGACAGGGACAGGGACAGACAGGGTTGCTGTGAGAGACACAAACGGTGAGGATATCATTTTAAATAGCAAAAGAAATAGCTTAACATATAGTAAAATGATATGTTGTATATTAATCTGATATCACATGGTGAATAGGCTATGTTTCTGAATATAGGGCTGTATTGATATGATAATGATCAGGCCTCATTCAACAATGATTCAACATGATTTAGCCAGCCTAAAATCTTTGAGATGACTTGATTTTTCACTTTATGCTTTTCACTTTATGTCATTTTGTAGATGAGAAACATCTGGATCTCCTTGAGAAGATCAGCTCCCATATGACCCTGTCAAAGGATATAGTGAGCTCCAGGAGAAGCCAGCAGAATGAGTACAGGCAACACATTTCATAGTCTTTCTATTATATCTATATTTCTATTATGTATTATTTTATATAATATTGTACATACATAATATGTACATAATATTTGTTCATATGCTATCCATTTTCTAGTATGGTTTTTTATTGTTTGGATATGGACTTGTAAGTTTGTGCATGTACCTGTGTGCACATGGCTCCATATTTAATATTTTTAATTATGTATTCTTCATATAATTATTATTATATTGAAATAAACATATATACTATATATTATATCATATGTACAGTATATTTTTTTATATTTTATAAATTTTATTCCATACATTTTGGATTCTTTTCTACATGGACTTCTAGCCCTATCTACTGTACTGCTTGTGGTCATACGCGTGCACGTGGCCACGTGCACATCACGTGCTCATGACTATGTGCACATGTATGCATGAAGGTATGTGTAGGCTACATTATGAAATGTTGGGTGTCACTTTTGACCAAAACATATTGTGTTCATTTAGACTTGAGTCTTAATAAATGTGTTTTAATCAATGCAAAAAATGGCTGAAAATGAATTCTTATCTTTAATGCCCTTTTTCTCAAAAGTAATGTTTCATGACAGTCGAACTTTGAAAGAGCATATCTCATTGAATATTTGGCGTAGAAAGATAATCTTGGTATTGCCATAAAGCTAAGACTTTCCTCTTTACAGTCAGATAGATAACTCAAAATGTGTTTCGGGGTCAATGTGACTCATAATGATGGAGCAGGTCACATATATTGTTATCAGATCTTTTAAACTCCCAAATAGCAATATCAGTATCAAAACTGAAACCAGAAGAGTGTTGGTCAATGTACGTATTGGTCAACCTATAATCGGCCTATAGTGCATCACGTTACTTGGTTAGGTTTAGGCAACAAAACTAATTGGTTAGGTTTAGGCAGAAACACTACTTGGTAAGGTTTAGGCAACAACACTACTAGGTGAGGTTTAGGCAACAGATCTACTTGGTTAGGTTTAGGCAACAAAACTACTTGGTTAGGTTTAGGCAACAACACTACTTGGTAAGGTTTAGGCAACAACACTACTTGGTTAGGTTTAGGCAACAAAACTACTCGGTTAAGTTTAGGCAACAGATCTACTCGATTAGGTTTAGGCAACAAAACTACTTGGTTAGGTTTGACAACAACACTACTTGGTAAGGTTTAGGCAACAAATCTACTTGGTATGGCTTAGGCAACAAAACTACTTGGTTAGGTTTAGGCAACAAAACTACTTGGTTAGGTTTAGGCAACAAATCTACTTGGTAAGGTTGAGGCAACAAATCTACTTGGTAAGGTTTAGGCAACAAAACTGCTTGGTTAGCTTTAGGGAACAAAAGTAATTGGCAAGGTTTAGGCAACAAAACTACTCAGTAAGATTTAGGCAATAGATCTACTCGATTAGGTTTAGGCAACAAAATTACTTGGTTAGGTTTAGGCAACAACACTACTTGGCAAGGTTTAGGCAACAAATCTACTTGGTAAGGTTTAGGCAACAAAACTACTTGTTTAGGTTAAGGAGACACGACTACTTGGTTAGGCTTAGGCAACACATCTACTTGGTTAGGTTTAAACAACAAAACTACTCGGTTAGGTTTAGGCAACAAATCTACTTGGTAAGGTTTAGGCAACAGATCTACTGGATTAGGTTTAGGCAACAAAACGACTTGGTAAGGTTTAGGCAACAACACTACTTGGTAAAGTTTAGGCAACAAAACTACTTGATAAGGTTTAGGCAACAAGTCTACTCGATAAGGTTTAGGCAACAAAACTACTTGGTTAGGTTTAGGCTACACGACTACTCGGTTAGGTTTAGGCAACACATCTACTTGGATAGGTTTAGGCAACACATCTACTTGGTTAGGTTTAAGCAACAAAACTACTTGGTACGGTTTAGGCAACAAAACTACTTGGTTAGGTTTAGGCAACAAAACTACTTGGTAAGGTTAAGGCAACAAAACTACTTGGTTAGGTTTAGGCAACAAAACTACTTGGTTAGGTTTAGGCAACAAAACTCCTTGGTTAAGTTTAGGCAACAAAACTACTTGGTTAGCTTTGGCAGGGTTAGGGTTATAGGGTTGGGTCATAGTGTGTCAAAAAAAGTCATAGAATAACTTAAAATGTCATAGAATGTCGCAAAAAAGTAATACTATAGTATAGTGTAGTGTAAAAAAAAGTCACGGTACAATATGTCGGGAAAAAAAGTTAGGGTAAAAAAAAAAAAAAAATCGTAGGATACCATGTCGGAAAAAGTCATAGTACAGTATGTCGAAAAAAGTCATAGTATAGTATGTTTAAAAAAACGTCGTAGTATAGCATGTCGAAAAGTCACTGTATGATATGTTGAAAATGGTCATAGCATAATATCTGAAAAAAATTCATAGTTTAGTTTTTCACAAAAAAGTCATAGTATACTATGTAGAAAAAACCATAGTATTGTATGTTGCAGAAAAAGTCTCATAGGCAACATGTCGGGAAAAAAGTCATAGTATAGTATGTTGAAAAAAACATCGTACTATATCAGGTCGAAAAAAAAGTCATAATATAATATGTCGAAAAAAAGTAGGGCTAGTATTTTCACAGTATAGCGAGTCAAAAAACATTATAAGAAAGTCATAATATAGTGTGTCGAATGAAGTCAAAGTATAATATGTAAGAGTATAGTATTAAAAAGACGTCATAGTTTAGTATGTTGAAAAAAACATCATAGTGTACTATGTCTGAAAAAATGTCTTAGCGTAGTATGTCAGAAAGAAATGTCATAGTTAAAAGCATGATGAAAAAAAGTCAAAGTATAGTATATTAAAAAAGTCATAGTATAGCTTGTCGAAAAAAGAATCATAAAAAAGTCATAGTATGGCATTTCGAAAAAAATGTCATAGAATAGTATATAAAAAAGTCATTATATAATTTGTCAAAAAAAAGTATGTTGAAAAAGTCATAGCATAATATGTCGGAAAAAGTCACAGTAGAGTATGTCGGACAAAAAAGTCATAATACAGTATGTTGAAAAAAGAGTCAAAGTACAGTATGTAGGTAAAAAGTCATAGTATACTATGTCGAAAAAAGTCATAGTATAGTATGTTGAAAAAAAACGTTGAAGTATAGCATGTTTAAAAAAAAGTCATAGTCAAGTAATTGTTTTTTACAAGTCATAATACAGTATGTTGAAAAAAGAGTCAAAGTACAGTATGTTGGAAAAAAGTTATAGTTTAGTATGTTGAAAAAACAGTCATAAAATGTCGAAAAAAGTCATAGTATAATATGTTGAAAAAAACGTCGTAGTATAGCATGTCGGGAAAAAAAGCTATGTAGTATAATATGTTGAAAAAAAAGTAGGGTTAATACCTTTGAAAAAGTCATAGTACAATATGTCAAAAAACGTTATGAAAAAAGTAATAATATAGTATGTCGAAAAAAGTCACAGTTTAATATGACAAAAAAAAGTCATTATATAATTTGTCAAAAAAAAGTCATAGTATAGTATGTCGGGAAAAATGTCATAGTATAGTATATTAAAAAAAGGTCATAGTGTAGCATGTCAAAAAAATAGTTATAAAATAGTCATAGTATAGTGTATCAAAAAAAGTCGGAGTATAGTTTGTTGAAAAAAAAAAGTAATTCTAGTATGTGGAAAAAAGTAATAGTTCAGTATGTCGGACAAAAAAGTCATAATAGAATAGGCTATGTTGAAAAAGAGTCAAAGTACAGTATGTAGGAAAAAGTCATAGTATAATTTGTCGAAAAAAAGTAGAGTTAATATTTTGAAAAAAGTCATAGTATAGTATGTTGGAAAAACGTTATAAAAAGGTCATAATATAGTACGTCAAAAAAAATCATAGTATAGTATGTTGAAAAAAGTTATAAAAAGGTCATAATATAGTACGTCAAAAAAAATCATAGTATAGTATGTTGGAAAAGTCATAGTTTAATACGACAAAAAAAAGTCATAGTATAGTATGTCCAAAGAAGTCAAAGTATAATATGTCGGAAAAAATGTCATAGTATAGTATGTCAGAAAAAAACGTTGTAGTATAGCATGTCGAAAACAAAGCTGTATATATATACATAAAAAAGTAGGGTTAATACTTTTGAAAAAAGTTATAGTATAATATGTAAAAAAACGTAATAAAAAAATTCCTAATATAGTACGTCGAAAAAAGTCACAGTTTAATATGACAAAAAAAAGTCATTATATAATATATCAAAAAAAGTCATAGTATAGTATGTCGAGTAAATAGTCATAGTATAGCATGTCAAAAAAATAGTAATAAAAAGTCATAGTATAGTATGTCGAAAGAAGTCATGATATAATATGTCGAAAAAAAGTAGGGCTAGTATTTTCAAAAAAGTCACAGTATAGCGAGTCAAAAAACATTATAAGAAAGTCATAATATAGTGTGTCGAAAGAAGTCAAAGTATGATATGTAAGAGTATAGTATTAAAAAGACGTCATAGTTTAGTATGTTGAAAAAAACATTATAGTGTACTATGTCTGAAAAAATGTCTTAGTGTAGTATGTCAGAAAGAAATGTCATAGTATAGTATATTAAAAAAATCATAGTATAGTATGTCGAAAAAAAGTAGTTAATATTTTTGAAAAAAGTCATAGTATAGTATGTTGAAAAACGTTATAAAAAGGTCATAATATAGTACGTCAAAAAAAATCATAGTATAGTATGTCGAAAAAAGTTATAAAAAGGTCATAATATAGTACGTCAAAAAAAAAATCATAGTATAGTATGGTGAAAGAAGTCATAGTTTAATACGACAAAAAAAAGTCATAGTATAGTATGTCCAAAGAAGTCAAAGTATATGTTGGAAAAAATGTCATAGTATAGTAGGTCAGAAAAAAAAGTTGTAGTATAGCATGTCGAAAAAAAAGCTATATACATAAAAAAAAGTAGGGTTAATACTTTTGAAAAAATTTATAGTATAATATGTAAAAAAAACGTTATAAAAAATTCATAATCATAAAGTAATAGTAGGTCGAAAAAAGTCAGTTTAATATGACAAAAAAAGTCATATAATTTGTCGAAAAAAGTCATAGTATAGTATGTCGAGTAAATAGTCATAGTATAGCATGTCGAAAAAATAGTAATAAAAAGTCATAGTATAGTATGTCGGAAGAAGTCAAAGTATAATATGTTGAAAAAAAGTCATAGTATAGCATGTCGAAAAAAAGTCATAGTAAATTATGTTGAAAAAAAAAGTCATAGTATAGCATGTCGAAAAAATAGTCATAAAATGTCATAGTATAGTATGTCAAAAAAGTCATAGTGTACTATGTGAAAAAAGATTCATTAAAAAGTCGGTATAAAATGTTGAAAAAAAAAGTCATAGTATAGCATGTCGAAAAAATAGTCATAAAATGTCATAGTATAGTATGTCAAAAAAGTCATAGTGTACTATGTCACAAAAGATTCATTAAAAAGTCGGTATAAAATGTCGAAAAAAAAGTCATAGTATAGCATGTCGAAAATAGTCATAGTACATTATATCGAAAAAAAAAAAAAGTCATAGTATAGCTTGTCAAAAAAAGTCAAAGTACATTATGTCGAAAAAAAAAGTCATAGTATAGCATATCGGAAAAAAAAGCTATATATATATACATAAAAAAGTAGGGTTAATACCTTTGAAAAAATGTATAGTATTATATGTAAAAAAAAGTTATAAAAAATTCATAATATAGTTCGTCGAAAAAAGTCATAGTTTAATATGACAAAGAAAAGTCATTATATAATTTGTCGAAAAAAATCATAGTATAGTATGTCGAGTAAATAGTCATACTATTTACTCGACAAATTAGTATGTTTTACTATTTTACTATTACTATTTTTTACTATGTCAAAAAAAATAGTAATAAAAAGTCATAGTATAGTATGTCAAAAAATGTCATGCTATACTATGTCAAAAAAAAGTCATAGTATAGTATGTTGAAAAAAACGTTGAAGTATATCAGGTCGAAAAAAAAACTTTATTATAATATGGCGAAAAAAAGTAGGGTTAGTATTTTGAAAATAGTCACAGTATAGTGAGTCGAAAAACATTATAAGAAAGTCATAATATAGTATGTCGAAAGAAGTCAAAGTATAATATGTCGAAAAAAAGTCATAGTATAGTATGTAAAAAAACTTCATAGTTTACTATGTCTGAAAAAATGTCTTAGTTTAGTATGTCAGAAAAAAATGTCACAGTAAAGCATGACGAAAAAAAGTCCTAGTATAGTATATTAAAAAAGTCCTAGTATAGTATATTAAAAATAGTCATAGTATAGCTGGTCGAAAAAAGAGTCATAAAAAAGTCATAATATAATATGTCGAAAAACTTTATAAAAAAGTCATAATATAGTACGTCCATAAAAATCACATTTTAATATGACAAAAAAAAGTCGTAGTATAGTATGTCGGGAAAAAAGTCATAGTATAGTATGTCGAAAAGAGTCATAAAAAAGTCATATAATTTGTCAAAAAAAAGTCATAGTATAGTATGTCGGGAAAAAAGTCATAGTATAGTATGTCGAAAAAAAGTAGGGTTAGTATTTTGAAAAAAAGTCACAGAATAGTGAGTCGAAAAACATTATAAAAAAGTCATAATATAGTATGTTGAAAGAAGTCAAAGTATAATATATCGATAAAACTTTACAGTTTAGTATGTCGAAAAAAACGTCACAGTGTACTATGTCTGAAAAAATGTCTTAGTGTAGTATGTCAGAAAAAAATGTCAGAGTAAGCATGACGAAAAAAAGTCATGGTATAGCATATTAAAAAAGTCATAGTATAGTATATTAAAAATAGTCATAGTATAGTATGTCGAAAAAACAGTCATAAAATGTCATAGTATGGTATGTCAAAAAAGTCATAGTGAACTATGTCAAAAAAGGGTCATAAAAAAATCATAGTATTATATGTCGAAAAAAAGTCATAGTATAGTTTGTCGAAAAAAGAGACATAAAAAAGTCATACTATATGTCGAAAAACTTTATAAAAAAGCCATAGTATAGTATGTCGAAAAAAGTTATAAAAAAGTCATAGTATAGCATTTCAGAAAAATAGTCAAAGAATAGTATATAAAAAAGTCATTATATAATTTGTCAAAAAAAGTCATAGTATAGTATGTTGGAAAAGAAGTCATAGTATAGTATGTCAGAAAAAAAGTCATAGTATAGTATGTAGAAAAAATAGTCTTAAAATAGTCATAGTACATATATGTCAAAAAATGTCATAATGTACTAAGTCAAAAAAGTCATAGTATAGTATGTTGAAAAAAACGTTGTAGTATAGCATGTCGAAAAAAAAGTCATAGTATAATATGTCGAAAAAAAGTAGGGTTCATTTTTTTTTAAAACGTCATAGTATAGTATATTAAAAAAAGTCATAGTATAGTATGTTGAAAAAAAGTCATAGTATAGTATGTTGAAAAAAGTCATGGTATAGTATGTTAAAAAAATGTCATGGTATAGTATATTTAAAAAAGTCATAGTATAGTATATTTAAAGAAGTCATAGTGTAGCATGTCAAAAAAATAGTTATAAAAAAGTCATAGTATAGTGTATCGAAAAAAGTCGGAGTATAGTTTGTCGAAAAAAAAGTCATTATAGTATGTGGAAAAAAGTAATAGTTCAGTATGTTGAAAAAAAGTCATAGTATGGCATTTCGAAAGAAATTGTCATAGAATAGTATATAAAAAAGTCATTATATAATTTGTCAAAAAAAAGTATGTTGAAAAAGTCATAGTATAATATGTCGGAAAAAGTCACAGTAGAGTATGTCTGACAAAAAAGTCATAATAGAGTATGTTGAAAAAAGAGTCAAAGTAAAGTATGTAGGAAAAAAGTCATAGCATACTATTTCGAAAAAAAGTCATAGTATAGTATGTTGAAAAAAACGTCGTAGTATAGCATGCCGAAAAAAAAGTCATAGTATATGTCGAAAAAAAGTAGGGTTAATATTTTTAAAAAAGTCATTGTTTAGTATGTCGAAAAACGTTAAAAAAAGTCATAATATACTAAGTTGAAAAAAGTCATAGTATAGTATGTCGAAAAACTTTATAAAAAAGTCATAGTATAGCATTTCAGAAAAATAGTCATAGAATAGTATATAAAAAAGTCATTATATAATTTGTCAAAAAAAGTCATAGTATAGTATGTTGGAAAAGAAGTCATATTATAGTATGTCAGAAAAAAAGTCATAGTATAGTATGTTGGAAAAATAGTCTTAAAATAGTCATAGTACATATATGTCAAAAAATGTCATAATGTACTAAGTCAAAAAAGTCATAGTATAGTATGTCGAAAAAAACGTTGTAGTATAGCATGTCGAAAAAAAAGTCATAGTATAATATGTCGAAAAAAAGTAGGGTTAATTTTTTTTAAAAACGTCATAGTATAGTATATTAAAAAAAGTCATAGTATAGTTTATTAAAAAAAGTCATAGTATAGTATGTTGAAAAAAGTCATAGTATAGTATGTTGAAAAAAGTCATAGTATAGTATGTCGAAAGAAGTCAAAGTATAATATATCGATAAAACTTCACAGTATAGTATGTCGGAAAAAATGTCATAGTATAGTACGAAGAAAAAAAGTAGGGTTAGTATTTTGAAAAAAAGTCACAGAATAGTGAGTCGAAAAACATTATAAAAAAGTCATAATATAGTATGTCGAAAGAAGTCAAAGTATAATATATCGATAAAACTTCAGTTTAGTATGTCGAAAAAAACGTCACAGTGTACTATGTCTGAAAAAATGTCTTAGTGTAGTATGTCAGAAAAAAATGTCAGAGTAAGCATGACGAAAAAAAGTCATGGTATAGCATATTAAAAAAGTCATAGTATAGTATATTAAAAATAGTCAAAGTATAGTATGTCGAAAAAACAGTCACAGTATAGTTTGTCAAAAAAACAGTCATAAAATGTCATAGTATGGTATGTCAAAAAAGTCATAGTGTACTATGTCAAAAAAGGGTCATAAAAAAATCATAGTATTATATGTCGAAAAAAAATCATAGTATAATATGTCGGAAAACTTTATTAAAAAGTCATAATATAGTACGTCTAAAAAATCACAGTTTAATATGACAAAAAAAAGTCATAGTATAGTATGTCGAAAAAAGTTATAAAAAAGTCATAGTATAGCATTTCAGAAAAATAGTCATAGAATAGTATATAAAAAAGTCATTATATAATTTGTCAAAAAAAGTCATAGTATAGTATGTTGGAAAAGAAGACATAGTATAGTATGCCAGAAAAAAAGTCATAGTATAGTATGTCGAAAAAATAGTCTTAAAATAGTCATAGTACATATATGTAAAAAAATGTCATAATGTACTAAGTCAAAAAAGTCATAGTATAGTATGTTGAAAAAAACGTTGTAGTATAGCATGTCGAAAAAAAAGTCATAGTATAATATGTCGAAAAAAAGTAGGGTTAATTTTTTTTAAAAACGTCATAGTATAGTATATTAAAAAAGGTCATAGTATAGTTTATTAAGAAAAGTCATAGTATAGTATATTTAAAAAAGTCATAGTGTAGCATGTCAAAAAAATAGTTATTAAAAAGTCATAGTATAGTGTATCGAAAAAAGTCGGAGTATAGTTTGTCGAAAAAAAAGTCATTATATAATTTGTCAAAAAAAAGTATGTTGAAAAAGTCATAGTATAATATGTCGGAAAAAGTCACAGTAGAGTATGTCTGACAAAAAAGTCATAATAGAGTATGTTGAAAAAAGAGTCAAAGTAAAGTATGTAGGAAAAAAGTCATAGCATACTATTTAAAAAAAAAGTCATAGTATACTATGTCGAAAAAAGTCATAGTATAGTATGTTGAAAAAAACGTCGTAGTATAGCATGCCGGAAAAAAAGTCATAGTATGTCGAAAAAAAGTAGGGTTAATATTTTTAAAAAAGTCATTGTTTAGTATGTCGAAAAACGTTAAAAAAAGTCAGAATATACTAAGTTGAAAAAAGTCATAGTATAGTATGTCGAAAAACTTTATAAAAAATTCATAATATAGTACGTCGAAAAAAGTCATAGTGTACTATGTCAAAAAAGAGTAATAAAAAAATCACAGTATCATATGTCGAAAAAAAGTCATAGTATAGCTTGTCGGAAAAAGAGTCATAGAAAAAGTCATAGTATAATGTGTCGCAAAACCTTATAAAAAAGTCATAATATAGTACGTCTATAAAAATCACAGTTTAATATGTCGAAAAAAGTCATAAAAAAGTCATAGTATAGCATTTCGAAAAAATAGTCATAGAATAGTGGACAAAAAAGTCATAATACAGTATGTTGAAAAAAGAGTCAAAGTACAGTATGTAGGAAAAAAGTCATAGTATACTATGTCGAAAAAAGTCATAGTATAGTATGTTGAAAAAAATGTCGTAGTATAGCATGTCAAAAAAAAAGTCATAGTATAATATGTCGAAAAAAAAGTAGGTTTAATATTTTTTAAAAAGTCATTGTTTAGTATGTCAAAAAACGTTACAAAAAGTCATAATATACTACGTTGAAAAAAGTCATATAGTATGTCGAAAAACATTATGAAAAAGTCATAATATAGTACGTCGAAAAAAGTCATAGTAAAGTATGTTGAAAAAAAGTCATAGTTTAAAATGACAAAAAAAGTCAATATAGTATGTCGAAAGAAGTCAATGTATAATATGTTGAAAAAAAGTCATAGTACATTACAGAATTTGGAAAAAAAGTCATTGTATAGTCTATAAAAAAAAGTCATAGTATAGTATATAAAAGAAATTCATAGTTCAGTTTATTAAAAAAAAGTCAAAGTATATCATGTCGAAAAAATTGTCATAAAATGTCATAGTATGGTATGTCAAAAAGTCATAGTGTACTATGTCAAAAAAGAGTCATTAAAAAGTCGGTATAAAATGTTGAAAAACAGTCATAGTATACTATGTTGGAAAAAATGTCACAGTAAAGCATGATGAAAAAAAAGTCATAATATTGCATGTCTAAAAAAAGTCATAATATAGTATATTAAAAAAGTCATAGTATAGCATGTCAAAAAAATGCGGATGGTGGCTCCACGGTCATATCTGGTGGAGGCCGAGGGCTCCCTCTATCATAGCAATCATGTGGATCTGTGTGGGGCTGAGCCAATGCCATCACAAAACCCGAGGGTTGGTTCAGAGGGGCCTCCATCTGAAGGTAATAGCCAGAGTGAGATGGCGGAGGGTGAGTGGACATGCATGTTCTCCCCTCAACCTGCTCCCAGCAGGCGCTACAGCAGCCTGCATGCCTCTGAACCACCATAGACGTTGGACACACCCGCTGTCTCATCTTCACCTCATTCCCCTGCTCTGTCTCGTTATGACCGTCAGATACGGCCTCCTAGCAGACTGAACCTGTAAGCTAAAGCCACATGGGCTGTTTACTACAAAGCCTGTGTAGCCGGAAAAAACAAATGTTTCTAATGTTCAGTATTCGGACTGTTTGTTGGTTGTTTTGAAAATGTTTCTTACCGAGGATTTATCCTAGTTCAGTAAGAAAAAGGGAGGAGCATAAGAAAAGCTGAGTTATTTAATTGCTTCAAGGTCATGTTTACTTTGTGTTGAACAACTATATCTTTGGTTAAGTCACAGCTTGTTTTTACAATAAGAGTTTAATTAACAAAAGACTGGCAACTTCTGTCAGAAGTATAAAGTGGTGTTTTTAGGTGGGGGAAAATGGTGGAGCAACAACTACTTTGGACAGGTGCAAATCCAGGAAATTACACACAATTATGACTTTACGATATAATGCACTATTTCACATTTCCAACACAGTTTCACATGGGTGATTATCAGACTGAGCACATACCTGTTCTCCTGAACTTGCTGCTAAATTCCCCGTTGTATGCGCTGATAATTTGAGTAAAGTGCCTTCTCTCAGAAGCTAGTAGTTAGCGTGTAGATAGAGCAGATTATTAATCCCAATCGGGAAAATGGACAAAATGATCAGGATTAACTGTTGCCTAGGCTCTATCAACTGTCATATTTTTTACATCTGAAACTTTGATTGAGGTGTTCGATTGAAACTTTGAATGTCTGGCGTCATATTTGATGATGTTATCACAATAAAAAATGAGGAAAATATGATTTTCTGTTGTGGTAATATAAAATTAATTTATGGTGCTGTTATGCTAGACCACCCCGTTAATACAGGTGTATGTACGGGAGTATAGCCTAAAAAGTTTTTGACCACAGTGAAAATGTTTTTCAAAGGCTAAACGCCAACAATGGATTGAAGCAGAATATTGTTGCTCCCTCCTAGTGCCGCTGTTGCCACTGGTTTCCTCAGTAGCTGCTGGGATCCTGCTGATCTTGGCGGTGGTCTTGGTGCTGGTCTGTCTGGTCTGCAAGAGAAGACGACAAGCCAAGCAGCCCGGAGCCCTCGTCCAAACTCAATGTCGGTGCTCACCAGGACACAGTACATTACATGAAAAGACTAACTGTTGCCTTTATAGTCCGTGAGCCAGGGGGTTGGTCGTGCCACTTTGGAGGGACCATGTCTCATAGTGATTTTTTTAAAGGTCTATGTCCCTAGTGTTGGAAAACGCATGATAGCATTACAGCAATGGTAGCTTTCTATGTGCTATCACTCCTTTTTTCATCCCTCCATCATTAAAATGTTTCCATCTTTTTTCGCCATTTTACACATAGATCCAGTATAAAAGAGTGAAACCATCACACAATATCATGAAGTCATATATCGTTGTAAAGTCTAGACTATAATCTATCCTTCAGTCACATTGTCATGACACTGAAGTCAAGAGAATTTGACCTTTGACCTTTAATGCTGCAATGGGGCAAATTCTGAATGCAACTCCAAATGCCCTTATAACTAACTCCATATTGATCGATTTTGCCCATGGATAGTTCCAGCATAAAGAGCACAAAAAGAGCTTTAAATTGATATATTATATGACTAACAACATTTCTTATCAGAATAAACGTAACTTTGTGCAGTTTGTATCTGATAGAATGTTCAGAACCTTGCATTGGATTCTGTTATTGGGGCAGTTTGTAAATGGCTTTCTTAGCAGCAGAAACACAAAATAATACAAAAACTCTAAAAACTTAACTAAGAAATTAATTCTCTATCCATTATTTTATGTTTTCTCACTCTTACCTCATTGTCAATATTAACATGTTCCAACTGACTCAGTGGCAATGGAATATATTCCAGGTGATATGTGAAAATGATGTTCACTCTTTTATATAGGCATGAAACTTGGTACACTTGAAAAGTTTGGAGCCCTAAACATTTTGAGACATGGAGCCATCGCAACAAAAATTTCCATAACCAAATTAAGTATTTTACATCATATCTCCTGTGCCAAACATGATAACAAAGAAAAGGTGATGTCTATCCCTTTGTTTGGATGGCCAATGTTTACAATGATACCATTCCAATATCATAAACTGTTCAGGTGAATAGTTAATGGTGAATTCAGTGATGTTGTATGAAGCAAATCACACTATCTGAGAACCTAGGCTAGACTTTATAATATCCTGTCTGTTGCATATAAAGTCTTAATCCTTTTGTTCATTAATTCTGACAATACAGTGACTGTGAAGAGTTTAACAATACTCTTACTTTTACCGTAACATGTTTGGCACAGGAGATATGATGCAAAATACATAATTTGGTTATGGTAATTTTTCTACCAAACAACTGATCATGCTGGAACTAACAGTGTCCTGGAAAGAGCGTATGGATGAGGCCAATGAGAGGAAGCGAGACCAAGTACCAGGAGCTAGTGTAAGAATGTAGAAGGCAAGGCTGGCGAACTCGCTGTGAGCCTGTGGAGGTGGGTTGCAAAGCATTTGGGCACTAGGCAATGGGCATCACCGGGGAGGCCATAGAGGAAGGCCATCAGATCCATTACTGAAGCTGCAGAGAAAGCCACCAGACTGGCTTTGGATCAAGAGGCTAGATCCATGGGTGACTGCTGCTGGGACTCAAGCTGGGGTCTAATCAAACCTGGCTGGGTCGCCTGGGCGAGAGTGTCTGATGTTGAAAGACCCGAAATACCCAATGACCCCAGGTTCCATCACTGATGATGCATCCCGGCACATCTGCAGGATGTATCTTTCATCTTTTGTGTTTGACATTCTTTTTAAGCTTTAAGTTGTTATGGTCATATTGAATATTGCTCTCCTCTTTACAGTCACTGTATTGTCAGGGTTAATGAACAAAAGGATTAAGCTTTTTAAAACTCTATACAACATACATGCACATAACAGACATGATATTATAGTCTAGTTAAGTAGTAGTAGTTAAGTCTAGCCTAGGTTCTCAGATAGTGTGATTTGCTTCATACAACATCACTGAATTCACCATTAACTATTCACCTGAACAGTTTATGATATTGGAATGGTATCATTGTATACATTGGCCATCCAAACAAAGGGACAGACATCACCTTTTCTGTATTATCATGTTTGGCACAGGAGCTATGATGCAAAATACATAATTGGTTATTTGGTTATGGTAATTTTTGTTGCGATGGCTACATGTCTCAAAATGTTTAGGGCTCCAAACTGTTCAAGCGTACCAAGTTTCATGTCTGTATAAAAAAGTGAACATCATTTTCACATATCACCTGGAATATAACCCATTGCCACTGAGTCAGGGCCTCATCAGTTGGAACATGTTTATATTGACAATGAGGTAAGAGTGGGAAAACATAAAATAATGGATAGAGAATTAATTTCTTAGTTAAGTTTTTTGAGTTTTTGTATTATTTTGTGTTTCTGCTGCAAAGAAAGCCATTTACAAACTGCCCCAATAACAGAATCCAATGCAAGGTTCTGAACATTCTATCAGATACAAACTGCACAAAGTTACGTTTATTCTGATAAGAAATGTTGTTAGTCATATAATATATCAATTTAAAGCTCTTTTTGTGCTCTTTATGCTGGAACTATCCATGGGCAAAATCGATCAATAAGGAGTTAGTTATAAGGGCATTTGGAGTTGCATTCAGAATTTGCCCTATTGCAGCATTAGAGGTCAAAGGTCAAATTATCTTGACCTCAGTGTCATGACAATGTGACTGAAGGATAGATTATAGTCTACGCTTTACACCGATATATGACTTCATGATATTGTGTGTTGGTTTCCCTCTTTTATACTGGATCTATGTGTAAAATGGCGAAAAAAGATGGAAAAGTTTTAATGATGGAGGGATGAAAAAAGGAGTGGTAGCACATAGAAAGCTACCATTGCTGCAATGCTATCATGCGTTTTCCAACACTAGGGACATAGACCTTTAAAAAAATCACTATGAGACATGGTCCCTCCAAAGTGGCACGACGGCTAAATTTTGGGGGTCTGGCTCATGGACTATTAGCTTTCCATTTTTTCATAATACATTTTCATCCAACATTTGTGTCTGAATGCTTGTAAAGATTTTTTCTGATTTGAAACATTTTGCGCTGATGCTTGTGTTTCAGTGGCTGTCAGAGTCAGGAACGATTATGTAGATGACACGAATGACGACGCGGAGGATGACGACGCGGAGGATGACTACGAGAACGTTAATCCAGTGGACATCGTGAAGAAACTCAAAGAGGAAGCAAGGAGAGTGGAAGAAGAGGAGAGTGATGATTACGAGCAGCCAGAGAGTGACGAAGATCATGATTATGAGGAAGCGGGCCACGCACATGTCTGTTTTAGAGTAGAGCAAGACAGAAAAGAAGAAGAAGAAGAAGAAGAAGAAGAAGAAGAAACAACCAGTGATGATGAAGATGACTATGAAAATGTAACCCAGCCAGATGTTGGCGAACAAGCTGTGGACATTTATGGAGAACATGATATTTATCAAAACTTTTGAGGTATCCAATGGTCAACAGTGGATAAAACACTGATTTTTCAGCCTGTTCGCACAGGAGTGTTAATGCCATGATAATATGCAAGGTGTTTAGCATGCAATAAGAACGCCTTTCTCGATTTCCGTGTCTTTTGTACGCCATGTATCCTGTACTGACCGCAATGTAAACACATCCACATATAAATGCTACGGTAAGAGTTAGTGACGTAGTATAAGAAGAGAAAAAGACCACTGATGGTGGGTGGGAGGGGAAGTGGTCCAACCGACATCGGACATTTAACCAGTAGACCGGCTTTCAAGGCCGTTGTTGACCAGTGTTTTGTTTTGTAAGTTACTTTACTGGTTGTCACATGTTTTCTATTGATATTTGTGACATTTTTTCTGTAGTTGTGTTATGTTGTTTCTGGATGTTTGACTTAGTTTAGTCACTTATTTTAAGCCCAACCATGATGTTTTCCTGAACCCTAACTAAGTGGTTGTCTTGTCTAAACGTAACTGTGGTCGTTTGTGTGGTGTACAAATGTTATGGCTCCGGCCGTATGTTGAAATGTATTTGTCAAAGAGTCCTCCTTCTTGTGAGGATCTTTGTGTGACTGTGTTTTGTGTGAGAGTGAGTGTCCTCCTTCTTGTTAGGATCTTTGTGTGACTGTGTTTTGTGTGAGAGTGAGTGTCCTCCTTCTTTTGAGGATCTTTGTGTGACTGTGTTTTGTGTGAGAGTGAGTGTCCTCCTTCTTGTGAGGATCTTTGTGTGACTGTGTTTTGTGTGAGAGTGAGTGTCTTTGCGTGGTGAGGATCTTTGTTTTCCTTATTAGGTTCTCGCTCTCTGATTGGCTGGAGGTGTGGGTTCGGTCTGGGCTGTGTTGGCTGCTGATTGGTCCCTCCATCATCCCAGCAGTTTAAAATGCTCTGGTTCCCAGCAGTCCGGTGACAGATACTAACAGCAGCCTCATTCTGTCCTCGGCCTCCAAACCTTTGTGGTTAACTTGTGAATTACTGTGGATTTAGTAGCCTTTAGTTTTTGGTAGATTGTATAACTTGAAATAGTCTTTTTTCTTTGTCTCAAAAATAGTAAATTGTTTGGTAGGGGTGAACTGCCGTTTTTCTTTTATTAACTTTTTCTCCTGTTCATCTGCTGTATCCTAGGGAGCCAGACTCAGTCATTGTATTCTGTTTGTTTGATTATTTTTGTTTAAGGTTAGTCAGGGTGTTTAAAACATAGATTTTGTTTGTTGTTTTGGCCTTAGTTTACCCTGAGTTCATTTGTCTCATTGTTTTGTTTGTTGAATTGAGTTTGGTAATAAACCTTATTACTTAAATCAAAAATCTAGTCCTGAGATTGTGGTTTGGGGACCGGGGACAGAAAATTCTTCATATTTTTATGTTGCGCTCTGACCCCCCTAGACAGGGGCGTAACAACAAATGACACATGAAAATGCTAAAATGCGTACTCGTGACAAACAGAATGTCCGTGTAATGTCGTGGTATTTATACGCTTTCCCGTGAAAACGGTTTAGACTTTTTGACCCACTGCAAAGGATTGCTCCAAGTTAGCAGCTATTCATTCACTTCTCATTATTTTTAATTGAATAGCCTATACATAGATGAACTAAAACTGTTTTAATTTTATAGCTCTAATGAAGCTTTATAGGCCTAATGAAGTGTTATAGCTCAATGAAGCTTCATAGGCATAATGAAGCTTCATAGGCCTAATGTAGCTTTATCGGTCTAACAAAGCTTTATAGGTCTAATGAAGCTTTATAGGCCTAATTAAGCTTTATAGGTCTAACAAAGCTTTATAGGTCTAACAAAGCTTTATAGGTCTAATGAAGCTTTATAGGTCTAACAAAGCTTTATAGGTAATTTAAGCTTTATAGGCCTAATGAAGTTTCATTCAGAGACCAAGCAGTACTCCTTTGATGGAGTTGCACTAACTGGCTTCAAGTTCCCTAAAAACGATAGATTATGATACAGGGCAACATGACCAGCTAATAATGATATTTTGTTTTATTGGTGAAAATTCTTATACTCAAATACGCCACTTCTACAAGAATTTAGAATATAGTTTGTATTTCCAAAAATCAAATAAATATTTTTTATCTGACTTGTCTTAGTAATCTTCATTAGGCCTATAAAGCTTCATTAGGCCTATAAAGCTTCATTAGGCCTATATAGCTTCATTAGACAGGCCTATAAAACTTCATCAGGCCTATAAAGCTTCATTAGACCTATAAAGCTTCATTAGGCCTATAAAGCTTCATTAGGCCTATACAGCTTCATTAGGCCTATACAGCTTCATTAGGCCTATAAAGCTTCATTAGACCTATAAAGCTTCATTAGGCCTATACAGCTTCATTAGACCTATACAGCTTCATTAGAACTATAAAGCTTCATTAGGCCTATACAGCTTCATTAGACCTATACAGCTTCATTAGAACTATAAAGCTTCATTAGGCCTATACAGCTTCATTAGACCTATAAAGCTTCATTAGGCCTATACAGCTTCATTAGGCCTATACAGCTTCATTAGACCTATAAAGCTTCATTAGAACTATAAAGCTTCATTAGGCCTATACAGCTTCATTAGACCTATAAAGCTTCATTAGGCCTATACAGCTTCATTAGACCTATACAGCTTCATTAGAACTATAAAGCTTCATTAGGCCTATACAGCTTCATTAGACCTATAAAGCTTCATTAGGCCTATACAGCTTCATTAGGCCTATACAGCTTCATTAGGCCTATACAGCTTCATTAGGCCTATAAAGCTTCATAAACAATCCGTAGCCAAAATATGGCTTCTAATAACTCTGAAGACTATATTCTGCTCCAAAAAGCAAACAAAAAGATAACTGACCTTAAGGAGGATATCCAACGGCTTTCGGCTGAACTCAGAAAGAAAGATTCCCTTTTGTCCAGCTTCATGGAGGTGGCCTTGGGCCAGTCCAAACAAATAGCCTCACTCAACACAACCATCCAGGAAACTGTTATGTTGGATACCTCCACCTGCCTACGGCCTTCCTCCTGCTCCTCATCACCATCCGTCTTGGTCTGAGGTTGTGGTCCGTGGTCGCAAGGGACACATGGACAGGGATTCACCAGCTCGCCTAAGCCTGTCCAACCACTACGCACCCCTGTCCGATGATGCTCCAGTCCACCCAGCTGATGCCCCCGCGGCTCAGACTCGTCCGGACCTGGACCCTCCTCCGAGGACACAGCCGGCTCCTGCCGACACCGCATCCTCGCCCCTGGTGGCTCGCCGCTCCACTGTGAAGCCGGATCAACGGCGTTCATCTCGGCTCATAACTTCATCCTCCCGTCACAAACTCCTGAAAGAGGCCGTGGTGAGACGCTCTGCAAGTTTTCCCTGATCTGAGCCGGCAGAAACATCCTCTCCTTACTCTGCAGACCATGTCTCACCACAACACTCGCCTGCTTGGTCACCCCATCCCCAATCCCCATCATCTCCTCATCCACTCTTCCCCCAACCACCTTAATAGTTGGGGACTCCATAACCAGGAATATCCGCTTCTTCAACGCAGTCACTCACTGCTTCCCTGGAGCCACGGTCACGGTCATCCGAGATAAACTCCCGGGGCTACTGCGTTCACTCCCGTCCTCTATCAACCGAGTGATAGTTCATGTGGGGTCTAATGATACAGCTCGCCAGCAGTCTGAACTGACAAAAAATGATTTTAAGGACTTTTTTAACTTTTTAAGTACTTATGGAAAATCAGTTTTTATCTCTGGCCCTATCCCCACACTGGACCATGGAGCAGGGCGCTTCAGCAGGATCCTCAGCCTCCACACATGGCTCAAATGCGCCTGCAGAGTGCACAACATAGGTTTTATCGACAATTTTAACTTATTTTGGAATCGTTTCTCCCTCTTCAGGACTGACGGAGTGCACCCCAACGGGCTGGGTAGCCGAATGCTAACTTGCAGCACGCTGTACAGTCACCTCCACGTGATTGACTGTTTACATCTCACACACACGCCCAGGAGTCTTCTTCTCTGACGTCATCTCAGGCCACTGTTTCTATTGCTAGCGCCCCCTATTGTCCTCCACGGGCATCCATCTCGCCCACTAGCTCCACTCACCAGTGTATAACGCCCTACACAGCCTCTAACACTCCTGTTAGGATTACTCCTAGATTAAACATTGAATATCCCAAAAGCTCTGCACTAATATCAGATTCAGCATATGTCTCAAGTCCCATATGTCCTCAAAGGATCTCCACTATTAATAGACCAAGGTCTCTAAAGTTAAAGTCTAGTGGTATTAACCACCAGAACCTGCTATATTGCATGCTGCTTCCCACTGCAACTACAGATCCTGAACCTGTTAGAGCTAATATTGCTTTGCTTAATGTGAGGTCAGTCTCCAATAAAACCTTTATTTTAAATGACTTTATTAGCACGGAGAACCTTGATTTCTTATTTCTAACTGAAACATGGTTAAGACCAGGTGATCACAGCCAGTTAAATGAACTATGCCCTCCAAATTATGAATTCTTCAGCTCTCCTCTGGCAACTGGCTGTGGAGGAGGCCTTGCTGTTATTTTTAAGAACCATTTTAAGTGCAGCCTTATCGCTGTCAATAATTTAACAAGTTTTGAGGGAATGATGTTTAAAATGAACTCTGTCCTTCCAGTACTCTGTAAAGTCATTTATCGACCCCCAACTCGTAACCCTGTGTTTCTAACTTTCTGAACTTTTAGCCTCAGTGGTTCTCAACTGAGTAGTTTCTGAAAACTACACTGGGACCTGTTCTTTTTACCTTTTACATGTTGCCTCTAGGTAACATAATCCGTCGTCATAACACAGCCTTCCATAGCTACGCTGATGATACACAGCTCTACCTTTCTCATCATTTAAACCCTCTGACACCAATAAATTAGCACCCCTACAGAGCTGCCTACAAGACTTAACAGATTGGATGTCACAAAATTTCTTAAAACTCAATTCTGATAAGACCGAAGTACTCATCATTGGCCCAGAACACATCTCAAATCAGGTACAGCCTCTCCTTGGCCCCCTTACTCCAAACGTAAAATCAGCCACGAGAAATCTGGGTGTTATCCTTGACAGTAACCTGAGTCTAGAGCACCATGTTCAAAAATTAGTCCAGTCGTTTTTATCAACTACGAAATATCTCGAAAATTCGATCAGTTCTCTCATTCAAAAACACAGAGAAAATTATACACACCCTGATATCCTCCCGTCTCGATTACTGTAATGCCTTGTACACCTGCTTAAATAATCGAGCAACAGAGCAGCTCCAAATAGTTCAGAACTCTGCAGCTAGACTGCTAACCAAAACCAAACAATGCTCTTACATTCCACCAACTCTGGCTTCACTACATGGGCTCCCAGTGTCTTTTAGAATTGATTTTAAAGTGCTTTTAATCGCATATAAAGCTCTGAATGACCAAGCACTGGAGTATGAAACTGAGCTTCTCACACGGTACTGTCCAAACAAGCCCCTCAGGTCATCAAGTCTGGGTCTTTTAACAGTTCCAAAGACCAGGTTGAAAACAAAAGGCGATCGTGCTTTTGCAGTTCTGGCTCTCTGACTCTGGAACAGTCTTCCAATTGGCATTAGATCAGCAGACTCGGTCACAACTTTTAAATCCCGTCTTAAAACCCACTTTTATAAAATGGCTTTTCAATCAGATGTATTTTAGTCTTTTGTATGCTTGTGTGCTGATGTGTATATATGGGCATATGTAACTGTGACTATGTATATGCTTGTTTCTTTATTCTTTATTTTTCCATCCTATTGTTTTTATTTAAATATTTATGTTTCAGTGTATTCTGTTGTACATTATGTGAATTTCCTTGGAAAGCACTTTGTGCTTTGTGCTTGAAAAGTGCTCTACAAATAAACTTATTATTATTATTATTATTATAAAACCTTTAAAGCTCCATTAGGCCTATATGTAATCAGCAGATGGCCAAAAGCAAATTATAGCCGATGCCCCCCTGAGAGGTTAATTAAGCTATACAGAGAATACAAACAAACAAATAATTAATTTCAAGTTTTATCCTACATAATAAAACAACTTAAATATTTTTTTCTGCATGTTTTTGATGAATACTATACTATGCTATGTTTCTAACTGTATTTTGGAGAACTATCCAAGTCCAGCATGGTTCATTGAAACTCATTTCAATGTATTTCAATTAAGATCTGCAGACCTCTTCACTGTAGTTGATCGCAACATTCTCTAATTAATAATACTAGTACTCATTGATGTATCTTACTGGCTTATCTACACCTACATTTAGCTTCTTGTGTTATAGTTAAAGGAATAAACCTTTCACTTTCTTGCTGAGCTAGGTGAGAGAATTGAAACCACTCTCTGCAGACATGGTGGTTTCATTCTTCTCTTCTAACTCTCAGCAAGAAAGTGACTAAGGGTGTTTCATAAAATGTTGAACTATTACTCTCAGTGTTATTGACTATTTATATAAATAATTTGTTAATACATGTTTTAAGGTTGTTTTAAAGGCAATACGTGTATTTCCTAAAATGTTGAATTTCTCTGTGTAAAAATAAATTGTTAATACATGTTTTTTTTTCAATCATTTTTTATTTGGAGACATTGACACTGTACAATGTTCAATGGATGTACATATTTGTAGCATGGTGTGGTGAGAAACATACACTTAAAAGAGTGTTTCCATTTATTTTTTTAAGTGTACATATATAACAAACGTCCCACCTGTCTCACCCACCTATTCATGGGGTTCACACCTACAGGCATAACATATTCCCAAGAAGCCTATACATTTGGGGTGCCATGTGGAGGGAAACAGAGCACCATGTCAGATTGACAGCAAACTAATATTGATAAATATAGAAATTATGAGAGTAATTGGTTTAAAGCAATGTTGCAAGCATTCTATTTGAGAAAAAAATATATACATGTATATATGCATACACACGCACATATACCTACATGTACATACCCATACATATACATATATATTGCATATAAATACACACATACACATACATATACCCACATGCATGTACTGTATATATAAATAAGATAAAGTGGTCAGAATAAAACAAAGTGAATAAGTCAGGATGATAGTTAGACTATACTGTAAGTTGAAGTCTACAAGGTTGAGTGTCCTAAATTGACTGGAACTGCTGAAGGGTGTCAGGTAGAGTCTTCAGTTTGTCTAAATGAGTCAGATCTCAGACCGATAGGAATTTGTCTCTGGACCCTCTAAGTGAGTATTTTATCCTTTCTAGCTGTATAAAATGGATCAGGTCACCCAACCACGTAGATGCTTTAGGTGGGTTAGTTGATTTCCAGTGTAGCAATAGTCTTCTGCGTGCAAGTAGCGTTGTAAAAGCAATAATGGTTTTATGTCTTTTCCTTACTCTAGAGTATTTTCCATCTGTGAAGCCAAATCTAGCTGCTGCTGCATTAGGTTGTAAATCAATGCTACGTGCCTCTGAGAGTGTTTTAAAGATCACAGACCAGTAAGTTATGACCAGAACATATGGGTCAGATTGGCAGGGGTATTATGACACCTGTCACAGCGTGCAGCTGTATTTGGGTATATTTTGGCTAGTCTTGCTTTGGAAAAGTGAGCTCGATGTAGAACTTTGAATTGTATAATGTTTAGTTTTGGACATGAGGTACTGTCATTTCACTCTTTGTAGAGCACAATTCCAAATATTATCTTCCATGTCCTCTCCTAGTTCATCTGCCCAGGTATGTTTTTTAGAGAAGCAATACAGTCATATAATCTTGAAAGTAGCCTTTTGGAGTTAAAAGGGATCTCAGGGGAGAGGACCGGACTACCGACACTCGCAGTCAGCTGTGGAGCAGCTGATGAAATCATCATCATCGGTTATAGAAATCCAAGATTATCTCAAATAGCATTAAAGAATGGCAGAACAGAGCGCCAATAGTTTTTAATATCTTCTAATAGTGTGCAGATATCACCAAATACGATATTAGTTTCATAAAGTTGTTGTGTGATAAATCGCTGCAGTGATGACATGACTTATTAATTTATTTATGGTTTATTAGATAGGGACAGATACAGTATAAATAGACAAAATGAAAACAGCTATCAGACTGTCTCAGTGTGCCACCGCGGTGCGCCACACACACTCTGCTTCCTCCAGTCACCTCCGTCCGGCATATCTTCACCAGTCACCTCCACCCGGCACATCTCCACCAGTATGGAGAGTGTAAATTAACAAAGTGTGGAAATAAAGCCAGTGACAGCTCTCACACAATCAGTACTCTCCATATCCTCATTATCATTATCAGTCCTAATAATAATGCAGGACAAGTTCACTATAAAAACTTAAATGAATAAATAAATAAATAGTGTTCACCTGTCAAACTTCCTTTTTCTAATGATATCCAGGTGGGGGATATTACTGATTGTCTTGATCATTTTGGCAAGTTGTGAATGGATCAGTTTGATGCTGTAAACATATAAACACAGCAGTGACACTCGTAACATGCTGCATGGTGGATATACCGGTACTGAGCACTACGTGAATGACAGAATCAGGAGGGAACGAGTGTTCAGAGAAACTCCTCACCTACAAGCACCTCCATCTCTGTGTCAGAAAAACTCCTTTTCTCGGTCTTCCTCTCGGTAGTCTCCGGGATTCACCGTAAAGATCCACTGATCAACAGGCTCATTCACATGCAGAAACATTCATGAGGTGCTTTGCATCGACCATTTATGGTTGAATGTGGGCGTGTAGAGGGCGGAATATGAGGCGGATCCATGTGCGCACATTTCCAGGCGGACTGTGATTTATAAAGGGAACATTGCCTGCAGGTGTGCGTACGCACAGTTTTATAAGTCAGATTTGTTTTTGGCGCACGCCATTTTCGGCTTTTGTGCGCACGTACATTTTTAGTATCCTACTGCCAGTTGAGGTGGTTCGGGCATCTAGCAAGGATGCCTCCTGGGCGCCTCCCTTGGGAGGTGTTCCAGGCACGACCAGCTGGGAGGAGACCACGGGGAAGACCCAGGACTAGATGGAGAGATTATATCTCTACTCTGGCCTGGGAACGCCTCGGGATCCCCCAGTCAGAGCTGGTTAATGTGGCCCGGGAAAGGGAAGTTTGGGGTCCCCTGCTGGAGCTGTTGCCCCCGCGACCCGATCCCGGATAAGCGGTTGAAGATGGATGGATGGATGGATCCTACTGTTTTATAAATGAGACCCCTGCTCCGGAGCAGGTTAGGTGTGCAGCATTAGTTGCCATGGCGATCTAGCCAGGAGAGTCACCTTTGTGACATTGAAAACTCTGGCTTTAGACTCAACATACTTGCTAACCCACTAACCTCGCTTCGTGGGACACCCCTCTGTTGAACTTTCTTTTGATCAACAACAATTTAAAAGGCTGAATTAGCGACAGATGTGTTGCTTTGGTGCTGCTGCCTTTGCTGAAAAACAAAAAAAGCCAGAAAGAGAAAAAGGAAGTGTTCCAGGAAGGACTGAGCAGTGTGAAATGTTTCTGGGCACCGCGGTTTTAAGTTCAATTTCTGTCGTCTGTTTTGTCACTGATAAGTAGGACAGAGCAGCCTCAGTGTCAGCCATGGGGAGCGTGGGAAACCTTCGCTATTTGGCCTTCGGTAAGACATATATATTTTATAGCAGTTTTATTGTATGGCAAAGTCAGTTTAAAGCTCATTCTCTTTATTTGAATGTAATGAGCCATGCCTCTTTCTGTTCTCTCTATAGTCTCTTTTCTCTTGACTTCAACTTCACCTGCTGCAGGTCAGTCAATTCTACGGTGCGATGCATAAAATCCTTTCAGTGTTCAGTTTACATTCTTTGTCAAATACTTACATATTGCATGTTATGCTTCTGACAGATTGTCAGATCAGATTGGCTGGGTCTACTCGGTGCTCTGGAAGAGTTGAAATCTATTACAGCAGTTCCTGGGGAACAGTCTGTGATGACGGATGGGACTTAAATGATGCTGAGGTAGTGTGCAGGGATTTGGGCTGTGGTACAGGTTCCCCTCAGTCGGCCCACTTTGGTGAAGGAACCGGACAGATCTGGCTTGATGATGTGGGCTGCTCACGAAACGGGGATCATCGCCACTATAGTGGCACCATTTAGTGGTGCCAGTGCTGTTTGTATCGCAAGCACGCAGGCCGCATGATTTACATCCGGCGCCAACAAAGGCAGAGAAGAAGACTGCTGGCTACCAAACACGGAAGTAAACGATGCAGAATTTAAAATATTTCAGAAATGAGCTTTGAAAATCCTCACTTTCTCAAGGATGCACACAATGAGTTTTAGTGAGAAACACTGAATGTAATCACAACATTTTTTTATTTTTTTTTATAAGAATAGATTACTCCACAGGGCAGTAACATGCCAAACATTTTGCCTTCACTCTTTCATACTAATTTGTAAATTTTCCATTGAAAGAATATTTTTTTGGGGATAGAAAATGTTGCTGATTTACAAATCTCTGAATTTGACATTCTCTTAATACTGTTGTCCCTTTTGTACTCAGTGCCACTGCAGCAGTCCAACATCTCCCTGACATCACCTAACGGAGGGCTGGTCTGGGGTTCTGAAGGTGCAGAGGTCACATGGGGTTACAGCTTCGTCTTCACCTGCTCCATCTCCTCCCATTATCCTGGAGGAGTTTTCTCTCTCATCTTCTCTGGTTCCAGCCCCGCCAACACCGTGCCGGCCGTCAACCACTCGGCCTCCTTTACCTTCCCTGTAGCAGAGTATGAACACCTGGGCAACTACAGCTGTGTGTATGAAGTCAAATTGTCTACACAGAGATTCACCTCTACCACGACAGAGATTATGAGTGTCATCATTAAAAGTAAGTAGAATGTAGAATTTACACTAAATGTTGTTATATTTTATGCACAATAGCTGAATGATACACAGGCTACTACTTACAGTGTATCAGCAGCACAACCGCTTATTGACAGTGGGATTCCCAGTAAAGAAATAATGAGCTGCGTTGGTTATGCATGTACCGACCATATTACTGTTATGGTAAACCTTAACACAGCATAACAATATTATATTGTATGTCAGTTAAGATCGGCCTCCGGACTAAAAAAAGTCACATTTCGATAAGCATGCTATGGTTTGACTAACGCCCTCTACTCACCCAACACTCCCAAAAAATACAATCTAAATGGCCACAAACAAAAAAAAAAAACATAAACTGCACAAGTGCAACCTCCAGTGCTGAGATATGAAGCCAGTCTTTACTTTTTTTTCATCTCCTTAACATATTCTACAGATAGACATCGAAACTGTAGTAATGTAGCTGATATGATGTTACTATATAGTCAATAGATCCCTTCACTGTCTGTTGTTGCTGTGAGACACGGGCAGCATGCGTCAAAAATAGGCAAAAACCTCTATACTCTAGAAGAGACGCTCTAGAATATCCTGTCTGTTGCATATAAAGTCTTAATCCTTTAGTTCATTAATCCTGACAATACAGTGACTGTGAAGAGTTTAACAATACTCTTACTTTTACCTTAACATGTTTGGCACAGGAGATATGATGCAAAATACATAATTTGGTTATGGTAATTTTTCTACCAAACAACTGATCATGCTGGAACTAACAGTGTCCTGGAAAGAGCGTATGGATGAGGCCAATGAGAGGAAGCGAGACCAAGTACCAGGAGCTAGTGTAAGAATGTAGAAGGCAAGGCTGGCGAACTCGCTGTGAGCCTGTGGAGGTGGGCTGCAAAGCGTTTGGGCACTAGGCAATGGGCATCACCGGGGAGGCCATAGAGGAAGGCCATCAGATCCATTACTGAAGCTGCAGAGAAAGCCACCAGACTGGCTTTGGATCAAGAGGCTAGATCCATGGGCGACTGCTGCTGGGACTCAAGCTGGGGTCTAATCAACCCTGGCTGGGTCGCCTGGGCGAGAGTGTCTGATGTTGAAAGACCCGAAATACCCAATGACCCCAGGTTCCATCACTGATGATACATCCCGGCACATCTGCAGGATGTATCTTTCATCTTTTGTGTTTGACATTCTTTTTAAGCTTTAAGTTGTTATGGTCATATTGAACATTGCTCTGCTCTTTACAGTCACTGTATTGTCAGGGTTAATGAACAAAAGGATTAAGCTTTTTAAAACTCTATACAACATACATGCACATAACAGACATGATATTATAGTCTAGTTAAGTAGTAGTAGTTAAGTCTAGCCTAGGTTCTCAGATAGTGTGATTTGCTTCATAAAACATCACTGAATTCACCATTAACTATTCACCTGAACAGTTTATGATATTGTGAATGGTATCATTGTATACATTGGCCATCCAAACAAAGGGACAGACATCACCTTTTCTGTGTTATCATGTCTGATGCAAAATACATAATTGGTTATTTGGTTATGGTAATTTTTGTTGCGATGGCTCCATGTCTCAAAATGTTTAGGGCTCCAAACTGTTCAAGTGTACCAAGTTTCATGCCTATATAAAAAAGTGAACATCATTTTCACATATCAAAAGACCGGCAACTTCTGTCAGAAGTATAAAGTGGTATTTTTAGGTGGGGGAAACTGGTGGGGCAGCAACTACTTTGGACAGGTGCAAATCCAGGAAATTACACACAATTATGACTTTACGATATAATGCACTATTTCACATTTCCAACACAGTTTCACATGGGTGATTATCAGACTGAGCACATACCTGTTCTCCTCAACTTGCTGCTAAATTCCCCGTTGTATGCGCTGATAATTTGAGTAAAGTGCCTTCTCTCCGAAGCTAGTAGTTAGCGTGTAGATAGAGCACATTATTAATCCCAATCGGGAAAATGGACAAAATGATCAGGATTAACTGTTGCCTAGGCTCTATCAACTGTCATATTTTTTACATCTGAAACTTTGATTGAGGTGTTCGATTGAAACTTTGAATGTCTGGCGTCATATTTTATGACGTTATCACAATAAAAAATGAGGAAAATATGATTTTCTGTTGTGGTAATATAAAATTAATTTATGGTGCTGTTATGCTAGACCACCCCGTTAATACAGGTGTATGTACGGGAGTATAGCCTAAAAAGTTTTTGACCACAGTGAAAATGTTTTTCAAAGGCTAAACGCCAACAATGGATTGAAGCAGAATATTGTTGCTCCCTCCTAGTGCCGCTGTTGCCACTGGTTTCCTCAGTAGCTGCTGGGATCCTGCTGATCTTGGCGGTGGTCTTGGTGCTGGTCTGTCTGGTCTGCAAGAGAAGACGATGAGCCAAGCAGCCCGGAGCCCTCGTCCAAACTCAATGTCGGTGCTCATCAGGACACAGTACATTACATGAAAAGACAAACTGTTGTCTTTATAGTCCGTGAGCCAGGGGGTTGGTCATGCCACTTTGGAGGGACCATGTCTCATAGTGATTTTTTTAAAGGTCTATGTCCCTAGTGTTGGAAAACGCATGATAGCATTACAGCAATGGTAGCTTTCTATGTGCTATCACTCCTTTTTTCATCCCTCCATCATTAAAATGTTTCCATCTTTTTTCGCCATTTTACACATAGATCCAGTATAAAAGAGTGAAACCAACACACAATATCATGAAGTCATATATCGTTGTAAAGCCTAGACTATAATCTATCCTTCAGTCACATTGTCATGACACTGAGGTCAAGAGAATTTGACCTTTGACCTCTAATGCTGCAATGGGGCAAATTCTGAATGCAACTCCAAATGCCCTTATAACTAACTCCATATTGATCGATTGTGCCCATGGATAGTTCCAGCATAAAGAGCACAAAAAGAGCTTTAAATTGATATATTATATGACTAACAACATTTCTTATCAGAATAAACGTAACTTTGTGCAGTTTGTATCTGATAGAATGTTCAGAACCTTGCATTGGATTCTGTTATTGGGGCAGTTCGTAAATGGCTTTCTTAGCAGCAGAAACACAAAATAATACAAAAACTCAAAAAACTTAACTAAGAAATGAATTCTCTATCCATTATTTTATGTTTTCTCACTCTTACCTCATTGTCAATATAAACATGTTCCAACTGACTCAGTGGCAATGGGTTATATTCCAGGTGATATGTGAAAATGATGTTCACTCTTTTATATAGGCATGAAACTTGGTACACTTAAAAAGTTTGGAGCCCTAAACATTTTGAGACATGGAGCCATCGCAACAAAAATTACCATAACCAAATTAAGTATTTTGCATCATATCTCCTGTGCCAAACATGATAGCAAAGAAAAGGTGATGTCTATCCCTTTGTTTGGATGGCCAATGTTTACAATGATACCATTCCAATATCATAAACTGTTCAGGTGAATAGTTAATGGTGAATTCAGTGATGTTGTATGAAGCAAATCACACTATCTGAGAACCTAGGCTAGACTTTATAATGTCCTGTCTGTTGCATATAAAGTCTTAATCCTTTTGTTCATTAATTCTGACAATACAGTGACTGTGAAGAGTTTAACAATACTCTTACTTTTACCGTAACATGTTTGGCACAGGAGATATGATGCAAAATACATAATTTGGTTATGGTAATTTTTCTACCAAACAACTGATCATGCTGGAACTAACAGTGTCCTGGAAAGAGCGTATGGATGAGGCCAATGAGAGGAAGCGAGACCAAGTACCAGGAGCTAGTGTAAGAATGTAGAAGGCAAGGCTGGCGAACTCGCTGTGAGCCTGTGGAGGTGGGCTGCAAAGTGTTTGGGCACTAGGCAATGGGCATCACCGGGGAGGCCACAGAGGAAGGCCATCAGATCCATTACTGAAGCTGCAGAGAAAGCCACCAGACTGGCTTTGGATCAAGAGGCTAGATCCATGGGCGACTGCTGCTGGGACTCAAGCTGGGGTCTAATCAACCCTGGCTGGGTCGCCTGGGCGAGAGTGTCTGATGTTGAAAGACCCGAAATACCCGAAATACCCAGTGACCCCAGGTTCCATCACTGATGATGCATCCCGGCACATCTGCAGGATGTATCTTTCATCTTTTGTGTTTGACATTCTTTTTAAGCTTTAAGTTGTTATGGTCATATTGAACATTGCTCTCCTCTTTACAGTCACTGTATTGTCAGGGTTAATGAACAAAAGGATTAAGCTTTTTAAAACTCTATACAACATACATGCACATAAGACATGATATTATAGTCTAGTTAAGTAGTAGTAGTTAAGTCTAGCCTAGGTTCTCAGATAGTGTGATTTGCTTCATAAAACATCACTGAATTCACCATTAACTATTCACCTGAACAGTTTATGATATTGTGAATGGTATCATTGTATACATTGGCCATCCAAACAAAGGGACAGACATCACCTTTTCTGTGTTATCATGTCTGATGCAAAATACATAATTGGTTATTTGGTTATGGTAATTTTTGTTGCGATGGCTCCATGTCTCAAAATGTTTAGGGCTCCAAACTGTTCAAGTGTACCAAGTTTCATGCCTATATAAAAAAGTGAACATCATTTTCACATATCAAAAGACCGGCAACTTCTGTCAGAAGTATAAAGTGGTATTTTTAGGTGGGGGAAACTGGTGGGGCAGCAACTACTTTGGACAGGTGCAAATCCAGGAAATTACACACAATTATGACTTTACGATATAATGCACTATTTCACATTTCCAACACAGTTTCACATGGGTGATTATCAGACTGAGCACATACCTGTTCTCCTCAACTTGCTGCTAAATTCCCCGTTGTATGCGCTGATAATTTCTCGAAGCTAGTAGTTAGCGTGTAGATAGAGCACATTATTAATCCCAATCGGGAAAATGGACAAAATGATCAGGATTAACTGTTGCCTAGGCTCTATCAACTGTCATATTTTTTACATCTGAAACTTTGATTGAGGTGTTCGATTGAAACTTTGAATGTCTGGCGTCATATTTTATGACGTTATCACAATAAAAAATGAGGAAAATATGATTTTCTGTTGTGGTAATATAAAATTAATTTATGGTGCTGTTATGCTAGACCACCCCGTTAATACAGGTGTATGTATGGGAGTATAGCCTAAAAAGTTTTTGACCACAGTGAAAATGTTTTTCAAAGGCTAAACGCCAACAATGGATTGAAGCAGAATATTGTTGCTCCCTCCTAGTGCCGCTGTTGCCACTGGTTTCCTCAGTAGCTGCTGGGATCCTGCTGATCTTGGCGGTGGTCTTGGTGCTGGTCTGTCTGGTCTGCAAGAGAAGACGACGAGCCAAGCAGCCCGGAGCCCTCGTCCAAACTCAATGTCGGTGCTCATCAGGACACAGTACATTACATGAAAAGACAAACTGTTGCCTGTGCAAAGAAAAAACGCTTGAGGGCTTTATTTCGAAATTAAAGCAGGAAGTGTTGATTTAAAACTAAGTCTCTACTTTTTTTCATCTCCGTAACATATTCTACAGATAGACATCGAAACTGTAGTAAAGTCATTCTGATATGTTAATATACTGTCAATAGATCACCTTCACTGTCTGTGACATATTCTACAGATGTCTAGACATGGAAACTGTAGTAATGTTGCTGGTATGATGATAATATACTGACAATAGATCACCTTCACTGTCTGTTGTTGCTACTGTGAGACGCAGCTGAGACGCGCGTCTCATGCGGGCAGTGTGGCTGCTCTAACCTGTTAACATGAATGCCGAAATAAAAAAACAACACGCCACGCAGCCGCCAAGCACTCCTGACGTTGGATGTGTGTCCACCACGTAAAAGGAGGACACAAGATCAAAACAAAAAGGAAACAAGTCCAAATATCCCTTGGCACTGCCAGACCATGACACCTGGGTGGCAAAGCGAGTCGATCAACGCGGGTTAACCCTTTCATATACACAACCAACCCTGGTTCAACCCTGGTTGAGTACTCGGTCTGAAAGGGGTAAGAATATGTGACATTGAAAACTCTGGCTTTAGACTCAACATACCTCGCTAACCCACTAACCTCGCTTCGTGGGACACCCCTCTGTTGAACAACAATTTTAAGAGGCTGGATAAGCGACTGTTGTGTTGCTTTGGTGCTGCAGCCTTTGCTTAAAAAAAAAGCCAGAAAGAGGAAGTGTTTCAGGAAGGACTGAGCAGTGGGAAATGTTTCTGGGCACCGCGGTTTTAAGTTCAGTTCTCTCTCTGTTTTGTCACTGATAAGTAGTACAGAGCAGCCTCAGTGTCAGCCATGGGGAGCATGGGAAACCTTCGCTATTTGGCCTTCGGTAAGACATATATATATAGTATAGCAGTTTTATTGTATGGCATAGACATGCAGTCAGTTTAAAGCTCATGCTCTTTATTTGAATGTAATGAGCCATGCCTCTTTCTGTTCTCTCTATAGTGTCTTTTCTCTTGACTTCAACTTCATCTGCTGCAGGTCAGTCAATTCTACGGTGCGATGCATAAAATCCTTTCAGTGTTCAGTTTACATTCTTTGTCAAATACTTACATATTGCATGTTATGCTTCTGACAGATGGTCAGATCAGATTGGCTGGGTCTACTCGGTGCTCTGGAAGAGTTGAAATCTATTACAGCAGTTCTTGGGGAACAGTCTGTGATGACGGATGGGACTTAAATGATGCTGAGGTAGTGTGCAGGGATTTGGGCTGTGGTACAGCACTGAGTGCCCCTCAGTCGGCCCACTTTGGTGAAGGAACCGGACCGATCTGGCTTGATGATGTGGGCTGCTCAGGAGGTGAAAGGTCTGTAACAGAGTGTCAGCATCAAGGATTTGGGATCCACAACTGTGGACACCATGAGGATGCTGGTGTTATCTGTTCAGGTGAGAAAACTTTTGGATAAAGCGTTTTGAATAAGTGGATCCTTTTCTGTATATTTTAGACGCTCTAGTCTTTTTGGCTCATGATGAGCTGTACAGATGCAGCACTGAAAAAAGAGTTGGTAACCACACCCCGCAGCCTGATTTTAGAGTGTGAAATGTTGCTTAATAAACTGATAATTAAACTGTAACGAAAGAAATAGAAGTTTATCGAGTGTTTGATCTACTGTGAAAAACATCACATCTTACTCGCAGTCTGTGAGTGATGCAAAGCATGTAAATTAACCCCCTGAGACCCGCCCATGATCCCAACCGACTTCATTGTCTTTAATAAAAAATGCTAAATCTCCAAATGTCAAAAGTTTTTGATCCCAAATCACAGCATGGCTTTTTCTTCAAGGTCTTGGTGTCTTAATGCGGTATTTTGGAGGGATTATTTATCATTTTGATCAATTCTCCAGTGGTAAAAAATGGTTAAATTTAGCATCAAATCTGTGTAACAAATGGTATCAACCCAAAAATTGCTGCAACAACTTCTGAGACATAATAGAGCATTGGAATGATCATTATAAACTTCTATCATAATGTTCTAAACCCTTATACAATTTCACAATTTATTCTTATTCATTCATTCATTCATGTTTATTTCTTATTAATGACTAGAATAATTTGACACACAGTGCTGAGCTGCATCTCAGATTAATCTTCAGAATCCAGCTTTCAGATGATAATAATAATAATAATATATTGGATTTATATAGCGCTTTATATTGATCTCAAAGACGCTTTAACATAGTCGGGGGGAAAACGGTGTGAGACAGACAGACAGACAGGAGACGAACGACAAAAAGCGACATACACAGGAACAATCACATACATACACATGGACTGATGGGTGGGGAGGGAGGGGGCTACGGGTAAGCAGATGAGAAAAGATGTGTTTTGAGGCGGGACTGGAATGTGGTGAGGGAATCGGAGTCTCTGATGAGATTGGGGAGTGAGTTCCAGAGCTTGGGAGCTGCCCTGGAGAATGCTCTGTCCCCAAAGCTGCGGAGTTTGGACGTGGGGGTGGAGAGTAAACCAGCCGAGGTGGATCTGAGGGACCGTTGAGGTTGGTAGGGGGAGAGGAGTTCAGAGAGATAGGGGGGTGCAAGTTGGTGGAGGGCTTTGTAGGTGAGGGTCAGGATTTTGTAGGAGATCCGGTGGGAGACGGGGAGCCAGTGAAGGTCTTTCAGGACTGGGGTGATATGATGCCATGATTTGGTGTGGGTGAGGAGTCGGGCAGCTGCATTCTGGACCAGTTGTAATTTATTTATGGAGGTGTTGCTGATGCCATAGAGGAGTGAGTTGCAATAGTCAAGGCGGGAGGAGATGAAGGCGTGGATGAGTTTCTCTGCTGTAGGGGGTGTGAGGGACGGACGGATTTTTGCGATATTGCGAAGGTGGAAGAAGGATATTTTGACCAGTTGGCGGATGTGGGGCTCAAGGGAGAGGGTGGAGTCAAAGATCACGCCAAGGTTACGTGCCTGGGGGGAGGGGGAAACAGAAGTGCCATCGATGTTGAGTGTGAGGTTGTTGGTTTTGGTGAGGGTGGATTTGGAGCCGATGAGGAGTTGTGTTTTGTCGCTGTTGAGTTTTAGAAAGTTCTGTTGCATCCAGGCTTTAATTGCAGAGAGGCAGGAGTTGATGTGGGAGAGCGGTGGGTTGTGAGGGGTGTTGGTGCTGAGATAGATCTGAGTGTCGTCAGCATAGCAGTGGAAGTCCAGGTTGAAGTGGCGTAGGATCTGACCGAGGGGGAATAAGTAGATTATGAACAGGAGTGGACCGAGTACAGAGCCTTGGGGGACACCTTGTGTGACTGTGGATGTGGCAGAGGAGTTGTTGTGAAGGGAGATGAAGTGAGATCTGTTGGTGAGGTATGACTGGAGCCAGCTGAGTGCAGTACCTTCGATACCGATGTCTTGGAGTCTGGTGAGAAGAATGTTGTGACTCACGGTATCGAAGGCTGCACTCAGGTCCAGGAGGATGAGGATGTTGAGGGCTCCGGTGTCAGCAGAGGTGAGGAGGTTATTGAGGACTTGGAGGAGTGCAGTTTCTGTGCTGTGGAGGGGGCGAAAGCCAGATTGGAGGGGTTCAAGCAGGTTGTTGGAATGCAGGTGGGATTGGAGCTGGGTGGAGACGAGGCGTTCGAGGGTTTTGGAGAGGAAGGGGAGGTTACACCACTTCTATGTGACATCTACTGTTGACCTGCTATCTCCCCCTAAAGACCCCCTGGACACCCTAAAGACCCCCCGGACCGCCTAAAGTAGACTAAATAGGTCTATTGTGGGTCTCAGATGGTTAATCATAACCGGCAATGGTTTGTCTTCTGTGTTCTGTGGCTAGGTGTGCTGATCAGATTGGCTGGGTCTGGGTCTACTCGGTGCTCTGGAAGAGTTGAAATCTATTACAACAGTTCCTGGGGAACAGTCTGTGATGACAGATGGGACTTAAATGATGCTGAGGTAGTGTGCAGGGAGTTGGGCTGTGGTACAGCACCGAGTGCCCCTCAGTCGGCCCACTTTGGTGAAGGAACCGGACCGATCTGGCTTGATGATGTGGGCTGCTCAGGAGGTGAAAGGTCTGTAACAGAGTGTCAGCATCAAGGATTTGGGATCCACAACTGTGGACACCATGAGGATGCTGGTGTTATCTGTTCAGGTGAGAAAACTTTTGGATAAAGCGTTTTGAATAAGTGGATCCTTTTCTGTATATTTTAGACGCTCTAGTCTTTTTGGCTCGTGATGAGCTGTACAGATGCAGCACTGAAAAAAGAGCTGGTAACCACACCCCGCAGCCTGATTTTAGAGTGTGAAATGTTGCTTAATAAACTGATAATTAAACTGTAACGAAAGAAATAGAAGTTTATCGAGTGTTTGATCTACTGTGAAAAACATCACATCTTACTCGCAGTCTGTGAGTGATGCAAAGCATGTAAATTAACCCCCTGAGACCCGCCCATGATCCCAACCGACTTCATTGTCTTTAATAAAAAATGCTAAATCTCCAAATGTCAAAAGTTTTTGATCCCAAATCACAGCATGGCTTTTTCTTCAAGGTCTTGGTGTCTTAATGCGGTATTTTGGAGGGATTATTTATCATTTTGATCAATTCTCCAGTGGTAAAAAATGGTTAAATTTAGCATCAAATCTGTGTAACAAATGGTATCAACCCAAAAATTGCTGCAACAACTTCTGAGACATAATAGAGCATTGGAATGGTCATTATAAACTTCTATCATAATGTTCTAAACCCTTATACAATTTCACAATTTATTCTTATTCATTCATTCATTCATGTTTATTTCTTATTGACTAGAATAATTTGACACACAGTGCTGAGCTGCATCTCAGATTAATCTTCAGAATCCAGCTTTCAGATGATAATAATAATAATAATATATTGGATTTATATAGCGCTTTATATTGATCTCAAAGACGCTTTAACATAGTCGGGGGGAAAACGGTGTGAGACAGACAGACAGACAGGAGACGAACGACAAAAAGCGACATACACAGGAACAATCACATACATACACATGGACTGATGGGTGGGGAGGGAGGGGGCTACGGGTAAGCAGATGAGAAAAGATGTGTTTTGAGGCGGGACTGGAATGTGGTGAGGGAATCGGAGTCTCTGATGAGATTGGGGAGTGAGTTCCAGATCTTGGGAGCTGCCCTGGAGAATGCTCTGTCCCCAAAGCTGCGGAGTTTGGACGTGGGGGTGGAGAGTAAACCAGCCGAGGTGGATCTGAGGGACCGTTGAGGTTGGTAGGGGGAGAGGAGTTCAGAGAGATAGGGGGGTGCAAGTTGGTGGAGGGCTTTGTAGGTGAGGGTCAGGATTTTGTAGGAGATCCGGTGGGAGACGGGGAGCCAGTGAAGGTCTTTCAGGACTGGGGTGATATGATGCCATGATTTGGTGTGGGTGAGGAGTCGGGCAGCTGCATTCTGGACCAGTTGTAATTTATTTATGGAGGTGTTGCTGATGCCATAGAGGAGTGAGTTGCAATAGTCAAGGCGGGAGGAGATGAAGGCGTGGATGAGTTTCTCTGCTGTAGGGGGTGTGAGGGACGGACGGATTTTTGCGATATTGAGAAGGTGGAAGAAGGATATTTTGACCAGTTGGCGGATGTGGGGCTCAAGGGAAAGGGTGGAGTCAAAGATCACGCCAAGGTTACGTGCCTGGGGGGAGGGGGAAACAGAAGTGCCATCGATGTTGAGTGTGAGGTTGTTGGTTTTGGTGAGGGTGGATTTGGAGCAGATGAGGAGTTGTGTTTTGTCGCTGTTGAGTTTTAGAAAGTTCTGTTGCATCCAGGCTTTAATTGCAGAGAGGCAGGAGTTGATGTGGGAGAGCGGTGGGTTGTGAGGGGTGTTGGTGCTGAGATAAATCTGAGTGTCGTCAGCATAGCAGTGGAAGTCCAGGTTGAAGTGGCGTAGGATCTGACCGAGGGGGAATAAGTAGATTATGAACAGGAGTGGACCGAGTACAGAGCCTTGGGGGACACCTTGTGTGACTGTGGATGTGGCAGAGGAGTTGTTGTGAAGGGAGATGAAGTGAGATCTGTTGGTGAGGTATGACTGGAGCCAGCTGAGTGCAGTACCTTCGATACCGATGTCTTGGAGTCTGGTGAGAAGAATGTTGTGACTCACGGTATCGAAGGCTGCACTCAGGTCCAGGAGGATGAGGATGTTGAGGGCTCCGGTGTCAGCAGAGGTGAGGAGGTTATTGAGGACTTGGAGGAGTGCAGTTTCTGTGCTGTGGAGGGGGCAAAAGCCAGATTGGAGGGGTTCAAGCAGGTTGTTGGAATGCAAGTGGGATTGGAGCTGGGTGGAGACGAGGCGTTCGAGGGTTTTGGAGAGGAAGGGGAGGTTACACCACTTCTATGTGACATCTACTGTTGACCTGCTATCTCCCCCTAAAGACCCCCTGGACACCCTAAAGACTCCCCGGACCGCCTAAAGTAGACTAAATAGGTCTATTGTGGGTCTCAGATGGTTAATCATAACCGGCAATGGTTTGTCTTCTGTGTTCTGTGGCTAGGTGTGCTGATCAGATTGGCTGGGTCTGGGTCTACTCGGTGCTCTGGAAGAGTTGAAATCTATTACAACAGTTCCTGGGGAACAGTCTGTGATGACAGATGGGACTTAAATGATGCTGAGGTAGTGTGCAGGGAGTTGGGCTGTGGTACAGCACCGAGTGCCCCTCAGTCGGCCCACTTTGGTGAAGGAACCGGACCGATCTGGCTTGATGATGTGGGCTGCTCACGAGGTGAAAGGTCTGTAACAGAGTGTCAGCATCAAGGATTTGGGAGCCACAACTGTGGACACCATGAGGATGCTGGTGTTATCTGTTCAGGTGAGAATTATTTTTTGATGATTTTCAGCTAGACTTTTAATCTAGCTCCAAAGTACCATTTTTTTTATGGCAATCCATCCAATAGTTGTCAAGACATTTTTATTAAAAATTAAAAATACCAACCTCATGGTGGCGCTAGAGGTGAATTCACGGGAGAACCATGAATGTCTACCAAATTTAATGACAATCCATCAGGTAGTTGTTAAGACATTTATATTAAAGACTAAATATACCAACCTCATGGTGGCGCTAGAGGTGAATTCAGTAATGCGATCGTGAGTGATGGGTTGTATTGTATGTGGGTTTTGGCAGGCAGCTGCTGTGCCCTCTTCCCGCTATTAAGTACATGCTTATTTAAGAAAGATGAAAATACAACACTAGTACAGCCAAGATCAACATATAATTAATTTCACATTATATATTGTTGTGTTTTCTTTCAGCAAGCCTCCAGAAGCCCAGCATCTCCATGAATCCCATTGGTAACGTTACCTGGGGTCAGGACGTAGCCATCACTTGCTCGATCTCAACTCTGCATTTAGGAGGAACATTCACCCTGCAGCAGACCTCAGGCTCCTTCAGAAAGACCCAAACATCAAGTACCAATTTTACTTCCTTCAGCATCTTACAAGTGGACTTTGACAATGAAGGATCGTACCAGTGCCAGTATCAGACAACGGTTTCAAGTCGAGACTTCAGCTTCCCCCTAAGTGACTCTCTCAGACTCTCTGTTAGAGGTAAGACAAATGAATGAATAAATAAAATAAGACAACACAACACATAACATAGAATAGCAATACCAAGAATAATCCAACAGAAAGAAACACAGTCCAGTACAGTAATAGTTCTGATCTTTTGAAGTGGGGTGGTATGAGGTACTTCTCCATAGAAACAGACACGAGTACTCCTAAAATACAATACAAACATACAATACAACAAAACAACCTAAAAAACTAAAGTCCTGGTTATGGTCATGCTAAAAGATTTTATCAAGACTGCTTTTGGGATTGCTGCAGACCTAAGTCTCTAGGAAAAAAATTCTATTTATAAAACTCACCGATTAAAGTAAAAAGGGTCGTGTCTAGAAGGTAACCCAAAAATTACAAAATCGGATCTGAGATCTGCAGAAACTCGCCCAAAGACTTATCCTGACCATCTTGGGGGTTCCCTTCTAGAAACTACCATCTCAAATCTCACAGATTTCCATTCAAATACATTTCTGTTAAAGTTTCAGTAGGCAGCATGATTATGACATCATTGAGCTAAAATCCCATAATAACCTTTCAGCATATTATAATTCAAGTGTTCTGAGAGAAAACTAGACTTCTGCTCCTCCTCATGGCTCTGTTTTCAGGCTTAAACTTTAATCTAGCCTATGACGGGAGACTTTGACCAATAACAGTTAATTTCAGAGAGAGAGCGTTCCTATAGGCTGTGAAATCTTGCAGATACCATGAGGAGCACTGGAGTCACTATCACAGAATGAGGTAACAATGGTAATTGAGCCTATGACCAGTGGCGAACTTGTAGTTACGATGGGCTCCAGTGTGTATGACGGGCCCTCACACACGCACGCACGCACGCACGCACGCACGCACGCACGGACGCTCGTCACAATTGGGGGCGGACATTCTAATATCCCCACTTAGGGGTCACCCCTTTCTGAATGGTTTAGAGAGATTCTGGAATGTACAAAGTAATTTTTTGAGTGCCCAGATTATTAAAATCAGTTGAGATTTTAGTTTAAAACAACTTTTGTTCAATCAGTTATTTTACCTTGCGATTGGGGACAAATAATTTAAATGTCACATTTGGGGTCTTCAGCTATACACAAATACACAGACTGATAAGTCACCTTTGGGTGCTTTAATTTTCAATTATCATTATCATTATCATTATCTGCATGTATTTTAAGCTATGTTTAGTAAGGAAAACATGTTATGTGAATATGAAATTCATCCTTTGATCGAGTAACACTGTACTTGAGTAGCTCCTGAGATATCATGAAAAAAACCCACATTAAACTCAATCAACGTAAGCCCAAAATACAGACAGCTACAGACCTGGCCGACACACTCTCCCGGCACCACAGACAATCCCCATAGGCCTCAGCTTTTACCTTAATAATACATGTATAACTTAGCATAAAGTCAGTGTTCTCATTTTGGGTTTAAATTCTTGCAAGCTCGGAATTCAGTCTTTCAGATGCAACCTGCTGATATTTTCTCTGAACCCAACTGTAAATAATATTTATATCAGATATCATGAATAACAATCACACTACGGGTATCAGTGCAACCCTGCAAAACTGATTAAGACGGCTGGCAAAGAGAAGGATGATGGTCAAAGTACTGGCCAGTCCTTCCCATACCTACATGTCTTATGTAGTTACGCCAACCCAGGTGTGCCCAACCACAACAGTTGTTTCAACAAATTTCTACAGTAAACGCTGGGTATTAAAGCAGATTAAGAGGCAAACTGAATATGTCAGTCATAGTAGCACCACAATGAAAATCTGCATGTAAATAAACAAGACTTCTGTTTGCTGTTAACTTGTGTTTTAATAACACAATACATGAACATCATGTACAAACATGCCACAGCTCAAATACATGAACATCATGTACAAACAACCCAAAGCTCAAATACATGATCACGTAAGTCCTCTTTACAAAAATAAAAATTGAAAAAAAATATACTGTTTAGTACCTGGAGAACAAAAAAATTATTTGATCGAACAATGGTTCAACCAGACTTACATTTCTGCAGAGGGCCCAAAGAAAACGTGATTCCAAAATATTTAGAACCCAATTGCACCATTAAAGGGACTATTTGTATCTTTCATAAATGCTTGTTAACAGCGACACCTGTGGCCATTAGGTCAACGAAAGTCAGCGTCGGGCTTGTGCTTGCTTGTTCTAAATAGACATGAACGAGCATCGCTCAACACAGTGAGGCCACACACGTCAGCTAAAAGCACAATATCACTCTAGATTTCAGCTGCTTGGCAGTAATGTTAGCTGACCAGACGAAGGTCTCTCCATGAATCAATGCTGATCCTAGTGTTGGCTTTTCCTGCTCAGCCTCCGGTGTCTCCCTCCGGAGATGGAGACACCGGAGGCTGAGCAGGAAAAGCGGATCGGTGACGGAGCTCTGCAGCGAGACACGTTATTGCCTCCCCGACCGGGTGCCGGTGTCTCCCGACTGCGCCTGCAGGGAGACACCGGGACCCGGTCGGAGGCGATAACATGTTTCTCTGGTGAGCCCCGTCACTTCACAAGACACGGGAAACCTCTGTTGGTCTGGAGGAGCTGCAGCAGTTATTTCTGCACAAACGTCCACTGAACATTCACTAGATATTCTCAGAGCTAAACTAACTCTTCTGCAGTGTGGAGTGAGCAGCAAGCACGTCTAGAGGTGGAGCGAGACAGCGATGACGCGCGCGGTGTGTGTGTGAGTGAAGGCAAGCAGAGGAGACGAGGCTCCGGCCACACCCGAGCGTGCATATGCGACGGGCATGTGTCCCGACCCGGTTGTAAAAAGTTACAAACAGTCCCTTTAATCTACAGTATGTTCAAATAGCCATTATTGAAGGAGAGAAGAAAAACATCAATATAACAGGAGACCCTAAACAAGAGCAATGAGCAAAGCAAATGAGCAAAATGCACAAGTTGACATTGAATTGAAAAGCACCAATAGCTATTCCTGAGCACAAGCCTTTCTCTTTAAGGCAGTGATTCGATTTCTGAAATAATTTTTCACTCCAGTCCAGTTTCTGTCTTTCAGCGCATAAGGTTCCGCGTTGATACACTATATGCAGTCATTCTTTTGAGGTACCTTGCATGTGTGGATGAAGCGCATCATGTGTCTTTCAACTGCATGTACCTCACTGTCTTCCCACTTACGTTTGGAGTTACCTCGGTTGTCTGTGAAGAAAAGAGAGAGGGGGTTTTAATATTGCATTACTCAAAGCATTTTTTGTAATCTACCCAAAACAAGACAAGTTAATAGTATATGGTCTATGGTACACAACCACTCACTGACAACCTCTCTTAGCTGTACTGTGCTACTGTGTTAGTTCACTGAACGAGAGTCTGTAGCTGAACTGTAGCTCTCACTCTCACAAGAGACTGCTGCCGCTGAGCCATGGTGGTGGTGACGCACATTTGTTTTGGTCTGAGATGCTGAATCTCGTATTTAGAAACATTAAATAAACAGAATTTAAAGGAATTTAGAGAAGTACAGGCTACCACTAACCTATCCCTGCAATAAAGCACACACGTTGTCACTGCAGTCAAACAGTATCTCCAGCTCAAGAAATCCTACCGGGGATTTAGTCCAATCAGATCGCGGCTCATTTGTAAATAGCCTCTCAGAGCCAAACCAGGACTCTGCTATTTCATCTACCCCAAGGTTGGTACCACCTAACCTAACCCATTACTGGGTGCATTTGAGACCTTTATGACGAGAATTGAGCATCGTTATTGGGTGAGAAAAATGTGATATATCTCCCAATTAATTGTCTACTCAACTACATTTTGGGAGTAGTTGATGACTACTGAAATGTGAATGCCTTGCTGTTATTAGACTGCAGGAAAATACCTGTCTTTGTCTTGACAACACCCTTTTTAAGTCATCCACTGAACGATTCCCAGATCTTTGACAAGCTGACGATGTTGTAGCACATGTAAGAGGAGCTCTTGTCTAAAAATTGAAAAAAAGAAAAAGGAAAGATGGGAGCATTCCATTCAGTACAAATAACTCGCCAAAAATATGTTCATTTACATGCATTTTTGACCTTATATAAAACAAGAAAGACAATATAGAGCTTAAAAAGTATCACTTGTATGATTGAAAAGGATCTGAAATTATACTGATGTTTTGGGGATGTGATTTATGACAAATTCCATTCCCTATTATGATGATAAGGGATAATATAATATTCTCGAAATGAACAAACAAACTATATATGGGGTGCATTTTTTAAGACCATCATGAAACTGAATGGATACATGATGGTTTAATTAATGATGCCAAATGGTAAAACTGATATTATCCACAATGAATCTACTTATACTGTTGAAAAAGAAATAATGGACCATTGTTTAAATGTAGCAAGCCATGCAGTGTTACCTGTGTTTTTGTTGCTGGCTCTCCATCTTCCAATGAATCACTGGTCATCGTTGATTCATCCTGGGATGAGGTATCTGATGAGACTGGTGACTAAAAAGAACACCAACTTATTATGTGCAATATTCAATTTCAATAAGTAAAACTTGCACCCCTATCGGTGTTATAATGCCTGATGTACGCAGAGCGTGTCAATGATCATGGAGTGTTAAACCTCACCCCAGTCTGAAGTTGCAAACATACCTGAAGATCATCATGCCAAGAGTGTGCCTCCAATGGGGATTGTGAATTCAGCTGATGAAAAGAAAGAAAGGCATGTCAAAAGCTAAGAAAGTGTCGATGAAAGAAAACAAAATATTTGGCTCCAGAGCAAGAACAAAACTTATAGCAACGTTAGACCAATGGTCATTTGGAAAAAACATTCATTAATTCATCATTGCCTTACTCTTACTAATGTCTAAGTTAGAAAGATAACATTTTGTTGTGGAGTGTGAGCTAGCCCCCTGCGCAGCAGGAGACAGCAGGCAGGACATTTTTCTCTGACCCTGCGCACTATTGACCTTCAGTCACTGTAGCACTCTCCGTCCCAATGGTGCATACAGATTAAATATAATGGGTGAAAAGTTTTCTCCAGTTTATGTGAATTAATCAGAAGACAAGTAAAAAAATGTATTGCGAGATGTTCTGGTATATTACTCACACAGTTCTGCCAGTTGTTGAACCAGTTGTGCATGCTTCAACAGATTCATGTGTTGTTTAGCATTTAGTTCCTCCTCTACAATTTCGTAACGATTGAAGCATTCCTCAAGGTGCTGTCTCAATTTGGTCATGCGAGACTGTAATGAATAAAGCAAAGAAAGTTGGTGAATTCGACCTTGAATTACAACATTTCACAGCCAAAAAATTAGCAATAGTGTAATTATATATACTGGAAAAACAAAGTTCGGAAACTTGTGTTTGGTGGATTATTTCTCTGTTGTTACAATGCTAATTGTCATTGTATTTTACATGGTTGGAAAGCCTGTTTATTTACCTTCGCAATGATGTCCAACTTGTAAGGATCATGCATTTGTGGGATGAGCAGCACAGCTGATTATGTGGGTAACGCCCAAGAAAAATTTGCCAAAATGCTCTGCCAATGGTAAAAAGTGTATTCTCATAAGGCTACCAGAAAGCCTGTAATGACTGCCCTTCACCGTCAGGCCCGTTGGCGCTGGTGTCGACAACACAGACAATGGAACCTAAACATGTGGGGGAATGTCATGTTCAGTGATGAGTCCAGGTTCTGTCTGCCAAAGTTGGATGGCAGGGTCAAAGTATGGAGACGGCGCGGAGAACGCTATGCTGATTGTTGAACCGATCGAGTAACAGCTTTTGGTGGGGGCAGTGTCATGGTGTGGGGCGGCATCTCCCTCACTGGCAAAACAAGGCTCGTCATCATTGAAGGCCATCTCAATGCAGTGAGATATCGGGATGAGATTCTGCAGCCAGTGGTGATCCCATATCTCCACAATCTGGGACCTAACTTCATCCTCCAAGATGACAACACTTGCCCCCACAGAGCCAGGGTTATCACAGACTACCTCCACAATGTGGGAGTAGAGAGAATGGAACGGCCTGCCAAGAGTCCAGACCTCAACCCAATTCAACACTTGTGGGATCAGCTTGGGCGTGCTGTACGTGTTAGAGTGATCAACACAACCACGCTGGCTGACCTGCAACGAATCCTGGTTGAGGAATGGAACGCCATCCCACAGCAACGTGTAACCAGCATGAGGAGGTGCCAGGCTGTTGTGGCTGCGTATGGATCTTCCACCACTACTGAGGCTCCTGACATATTGTATTAAATGAATAAAGTGTAAAATGGCAAATATGTCTTGTTTGTTCCTTGTTACTGATGGAGAGTTCAATCATCTAATCCACCAAACAACTCAAAACAAGAGTCAATACCAACAGGAGAATACACTGTTTACCATTGACGGACCATTTTGGCAAATTTTTCTTGGGCGCTACCCACATAATCAGCTGTGCTGCTCATCCCACAAATGCATGATCCTTACAAGTTGGACATCATTGCGAAGGTAAATAAACAGGCTTTCCAACCATGTAAAATACAATGCCAATTAGCATTGTAACAGAGAAATAATCCATCAAACACAAGTTTACAAACTTTGTTTTTCCAGAATATATATATATATATATATATATATATATATATATATATATATATATATATATATATATATATATATATATAAAGCAATGACATTATGTGCCACTGGAGTGCCGCTGTAGATGTTGATCTCATCAGCCATGAGAGATGCATCAAAAGGACCAAATGACAGCTAAAAGATGAACAAATAAAGATATATGTATATTACACAAGAAGATGCTACAATTTTAACTGATTCAGTGTGTGGGGATGTAGGTGGCTCCCTTCTTGTCATATTAAGGAACAATTCCAACTACTCATACCTAACCAGGGACATCCACATAAAACCTTTGGTCACCAGTACGCCAGTGTATCACTACTTTTGGGGTCTTTCTTGACACATATACACACGCTACTCAATCCTAATCGGGGACATTCATCCATGTAAAACATTTGGTCACCAGTATGTCAGTCTATCAATACTTTTGGGGTTGTTCCAAACACACAAACTATCCTAACCGGTAATATATATGGACAAGAGAAGTCCTGACAGACCATAACTACTTGGACTGAAACACTGGATAACAATACCTACTCATAGACCCACCATATACTTCACTGAGAACAAATACCTTCCAATCTCTAAGAGCTTAAGTAGTACTTTATAAACTGGCCCCTACCTGAAATATGTCACTGTCTTTGGCAATCTGCTCGCTGACATCAGGTGACATTTTCCACTGGAAACACAAAAACAGGAAAAATGAAAACCAATCATGATACAGCTCAGATGTCATGACACAAGAAGATGCTAAAATTTTAACTGATTCAGTGTGTGGGGATGTAGGTGGCTCCCTTCTTGTCACATTATGGAACAATTCCAACTACTCATACCTAACCAGGGACATCCACATAAAACCTTTGGTCACCAGTACGTCACTACTTTTGGGGTCTTTCTTGACACATATACACACGCTACTCAATCCTAATCGGGGACATTCATCCATGTAAAACATTTGGTCACCAGTATGTCAGTCTATCAATACTGTTGGGGTTGTTCCAAACACACAAACTATCCTAACCGGTAATATATATGGACAAGAGAAGTCCTGACAGACCATAACTACTTGGACTGAAACACTGGATAACAATACCTACTCATAGACCCACCATATACTTCACTGAGAACAAATACCTTCCAATCTCTAAGAGCTTAAGTAGTACTTTATAAACTGGCCCCTACCTGAAATATGTCACTGTCTTTGGCAATCTGCTTGCTGACATCAGGTGACATTTTCCACTGGAAACACAAAAACAGGAAAAATGAAAACCAATCATGATACAGCTCAGATGTCATGACACAAGAAGATGCTACAATTTTAACTGATTCAGTGTGTGGGGATGTAGGTGGCTCCCTTCTTGTCACATTATGGAACAATTCCAACTACTCATACCTAACCAGGGACATCCACATAAAACCTTTGGTCACCAGTACGCCAGTGTATCACTACTTTTGGGGTCTTTCTTGACACATATACACACGCTACAATTTTAACTGATTCATTGTGTGTGATGTAGATAAACAAATTAATCTGCTACTTCCATCATTTCAAGGGAAAACTATAACATTTGGGAAATCACTGCTCTACATTCAGTTATCCATGATAAGTTAGTGTACCTGTTTGCGCCAATGCCAGTCTGCATCCCCGTAATTGTAAGTTATTTCTTCACCTGGAGCAATATCTCTTAGGGCAAACAGGCAAAGATGTGGCATCATACAAACATCAATAGTTTTCATCTTGCAGTTAGGCTTCTTGTGGTCGTCATTCACAAGCCTTCCCAGTGACTTGTCTTCAACAGATGCATCAAGACTGAAAGAAAAGAATAGCAATGTTAAGAGTACAAGTTGCCTACTTGGTTTAGACAGTGTTAAGCACAGCAAGATATAGTTAAAAGAAAATCATGCAAAACTTGGAAAAAGAAAGATTGGAGAGAGAAGGGAAAGTTTCATCCAACACCCGAGGCAGCAATTGAGGTAGCTTACAGCAATATACAGGTACGTTAAAGTATTAATGTGCTGGTGATTCACATGCATGGGTTGTTAGAATTTGGGATATTTTAAAGTTAACAGGCCATTTCAAGCTCATCTCCTAAAACTATTTTAAGGAATTATAATTACACCTGCAAACAAAGACATATTTATTATTACTTACAGCCAACATTTTCCTTTCCATTTGAAATCCAACAGGAACACTGCTTCTGTGTCATTGTAGTTCTTTGTATGAAGAAGACGATCCTGTTTGACAAGTTTACCACAGTATTCAAGCACAAAATCTCCTTTGTTGAAAACCTCCAGAGCAAGCACACCTCGACCTTAAAAAATAAGAAAAAAACACATTACTATATTTTATCCGCTAGAGCAGTCTACCATATTTCAAATTAGAGCCTATTTTGCAACAAAAGCATAATACCGGTATGTAGAGAAACCATATCCAACACCAACATGCTTGTTGAAGTTATGTCTCCTTCTCAAGAGTTAACCTCAAGCTGGGGTGGAAAACTTTGGAGAAATGAGCAAGAACCCCCCCCACCCCTGTAACACCTGAGAGAGGCAAATTTAATAAATTCCTAATCTTTTACACAAAACAACTGTGCCAGCACACTCTAGTTGTTACTTAATCATTCGGCAGCCAATAAATGTATTGTCAGCATTCGTCATTACGGTCACAACACACAGATGTGATATACAAACATCAGTCAACCAAGGTTGCTCTAGGTTCACTCTGTACAAGAGATAAATTGCTGTCTTGAGCAAACTTTAGAAATTCCTAACATTTCACACAAAATATAGCTCTGCTAGCTCAGTCTAGTTGTTACCAAATCATTCTCCAGTGAAAAGATATCTTTTCTGTCAAATAAATTAGCTACCGCAGTTGCAAAGCCATAGCTACAGTAACTACCTATGGAGTCAGATCTGTCTCAGTATTCATGAATGCACACAAAAGGATTCACAAATGTATTTCGAGATTTATATGTAAGTGACTCTCTCAAAATAAATATTTTTCAATGCACACAAAAATAGATATTGTTGTATATAAATGTAAAAAGAATCCACGTGTAAAAAAAATAAGGTTCACAAATATATTTCTGATGAACACACAAATATTTCTTTGTATTTAAAAGTATTTGCAATTTATCAAAAACATATTTGGATGTTGTTACATTTATTTACAAACTGTTGAACCTGCATTTACAAACTGCTTGTTGTGTGTGAACTTCACTGCATTTGTGTGTAGGTTTTTTGAGACTGTACTGACATGGATCAATTCACAAATGCATTTCTTTTTCAACAGGGAATTATCTGTAGCCAATCAGATGGCTCTTTCATTTTCAGGGCAGAGATTCAGGGGTATTATTTAATGTGATCACGTAGCATTATATATCTATGGCGTTACATGAACCCCTAGATCAACCTCAACATGGAGTCTGGTAGCTTCTCTCCACAGGTAAGTGATAATTCTCCTGTCGTTCATCATAAAATGTTTGAGTTATGAATGCTTGCTAGTGAAGGGGCATTTAAGACTAGCGTAAAGTAACAATTTAGCTATATCATGCTGATAGACAACCTAGCAACCAAGCATGCTGCTTTTGGATGTTCTAACGAAGGCAATGCAACTACAAAACTAAGAAACAGGGAATAATATTTTATAGCTGAGAAGTTGTTTTACAATATTGTATATCATGTATATCTATGGATGTAACACTATGTGATCACAGTAAATGATACCCTCAAATCTACGCTTAGAGTGATTTATCTTTATGGACACAATGATAACTATTTGTGTGTGCATTGAAAATTATTCATGTGGAGAGTCATCCCAAAATACATTAGACTCCATAGATACCTAACAGCATCTGAGTGAGCTGAATGTGTTGTGCAGTGGGAAAAATAACTGGCTTTCTTACACAACAAGTATATTCTAGTCCCAGTGCTCAGTTTGGATTATGGCTGTTTCACCTCATCTCTTCTGTAGATTAGTTTCCTCTCTGCAGTTTGCAGGGCAGACAGGACTAGACTGTCTGTGTGCATGTGACTGACTGGCAGGGGCGGTATGCCTCCTTACGGACTGTCCTGACTGGTTAAGGTTTCGGCGCCCTGAGATTTTGTGATTTCTGGGACAGCCACAGAGACTGGAGTTTTTCTCAGAGCATTTGATAGATCAATGTAAAGAGAATTTCACTAAATATTACCAAAATGGCTCTAAAAAAATTCAGTTTATTGCTCTAACCCAGCATTAAATGTCAATAGCCAAACAACACTATCAGTACAAAGTTGTCTTGTGTAAATGAGATACGCATGGGAAGCAATGTTGAATTTACATAGTGTGATTCAATGTTATTAATTGGCTGTGTACAACTGACACAAGCCGTACTTGCATGTGTAGATGTAAAACATACAAAAATGTAAGAACTTACCTTTGTTCGGGTTGATAAAATGCTCTGTGAGACCAGCCTTGTCAGTTTTCAATTTAATGTGTTGTTCGGCATCCTCTCGAGGACGGATCCGTCTACTCCTCACAGATCTCTCCATTATTCTTCCTTTGTGAGCCATTTCATCTGTTTGAAAAAAGAATTTCATGTTCATTGGATCCACAAGAGTTTGAGCTTTACAGTCACACCCAATTTATGTATTTCCACGACTGTTAAGGGACCCCAGTATGCGGAAATATTCAAATACACCATTTATAGAATACATTTGCACTGCATGCAAAAACCTGCATGGTTTCTGCCCCAAACTGCATGTGATTATCATAAAGTGGGCATGTCTGTAAAGGGGAGACTCGTGGGTACCCATAGAACCCATTTACATATCTTGAGGTCAGACCCCTTTTAAAATGACCATACCAGTTTTTCTCGCCAAAATTTAGCATAACTTCGTAGCATTATTTGGCTTTCTTCCTGACTAGCTAGCATGACATGGCACCAATGACTTCCTTACGTTTTCTAGTTTCATATGATACCAGTATCTCCACTATAGCTTCAAAACTGAGCCTGCTACAACCTCTTAAAGACAGAATAGCGGCTGGAGTGTTAAGGGGTTAGCATTTATCTGCACCATTTCAACAGAAAATTGTCAGTTTCACATTTTTCAATGATTTCGCTGTCATTAACATCATACAACTGGATGAATCACTCAGCATAAATCTGATAAATCCAGCAATTTTTTTCATTTGCTCATCAAGTGTGCCTAACTAGCTAGCTAGCTAGCTTTGCGGCTGAAATATCAATTTAAAGTCACCAACTAGCCAGAACATTTTCAGTTTCACATTTGTAAATTAGTCTGCTGTCATTACACGACATCCAACTCATAAAACCCTGTTAAAATCCTCAATCAACCATTACCTACCTTAAAGGTTGCTGCCTCATGGTGTCTTCCTGCTGTCTGTGACTGCAACACGGACGGTGGAGCGCACTACCTTGACCATGTGATCACGTGACCATGTGACGTCTGTTCCCAATCATCAGGAGTGTGGGAGGGGCCTATTGCTAAACATCACCTTGCTTGTAGGAGTTGAGAGCAGGTGAGGGTAGGAGACAAGATGTTGAATTACCATTCCCAGTCTGGGTTAGACTAAAGACCTTATTCAAAATTGCTCAAAACTAATAATAATTATTATTAATAACACAGGTAACATTTCACCCCTTAGGAGTTATCAATTAGCCTGTTTATTACACATGCTTGTGTGTGCATAGTGATGGAAAAAGTGGGGTGGGAACAGTGAGTGAAATACCCCAGCTATCTCCTCAATGACACATCTTCCTCTTGCTGACTGTTAATGGACATGTTTAGCCTTCCCCCAAAGGAGACTGGCGATCAAATCCCATTATGTTACATGCACATTTGCATTGATGATGCCTTTACCTGCACCTGGTTTTCCCATAGCACATAGCCTACTGTATGTACAGGCTACCTATTCAAATTATACTGTGTACAGTTTTCAGAATACTGATGCTCATCCACATCCTTACTGCTAAACACATACCCTATAGGAATGACAACATATTTGTAGATGTTAGGACAGTAATCAAAGCAATTGGCTTATTTTTTAACACAGAAGTCAGGTGCCCAGTAGTCTCTTGCTGTTGTTCAGAAAAATTTAATGAATGCATAACGCAGAATGGATTAACTCTGCTGAGGAAAGTAAAAAATGATGGATGCATTTCATAGGGAGGTCTTCTTGGTCTGAAAAATGGTTACATCTGTCCTAGTGCATCTGGGCAAATGTGAGCACCATTAGAATCAGAATCAGCTTTATTGCCAAGTAGGTAATCAGATTAAGCTACATACAAGTTTGACTTGGTGTTGTAATGGTGTGTAGCAGTCAAAAATACATAGTCAAAAATATACAGCCTAAAATATGTAAAAAATTAAGAGGTCCTAAATAATGAGTCGGTGGGTGTCCTAGGGCTTGTTGATGAGGTCAGCTGCAGTCGGGAAGACTGTTATTTCTATATCTTTCTGGTCTTTCCTGCTCGCGTCAGTTTCATTTCTTTCCACCATTTCATTTGCAAAGTAGCTCTTCTGGCATTATAGTGGTTTCTGGACTATTGCTTATAGAATACTTTTGATATTAAAGTGTAGTATTTGGCTCCTCTCACCCTGAACTGACAAAGGAGAGTATATGTGGATATAGCCTACTTTATACAGCCAAAATGCTGTATGTACTATATTTACATAATATTATCCCCAAAACATGCATCATTCTGTGACATTAGACTTTTTACACACATTGATGATGCTTCTATCATCCCCTCTCTCTGTAGCCCTCCAGATGTGTAAATCCTCTGCTCATTTCTAGCACCTGAGCTAATTGGTATGTATTGCTCCTGGGTCTGACCCAGGTTGTATCTGAATTGAACCAGGAACAACCCGTGTTTACTGGCTTTGTTTGAATTGACAAAAGAAGGATTGAACCAGGGTCAGATAACCCTGATCCGATCCTGGTCATTGGTGTGAAAGAGGTATCACAGAGCCAGCTTCACAGTTTATAGTCTACTATTTAAAATCCTCTGTTCATAAGCTACTTACATGTGTTTGGGACACTACAGAAGTTTTAAATAAATTGAGCCAAGTCGATACTGTCTGGGACTTTATGATTACAATGGAAGTAGAAGCACTATTCATAGGCTGTATTCGAAACCGCATACTATACTAGTAGTACGTACTGATTTGGCCAAAATGTAGTATGTAGTATGCAGTATGCGAACAAAAGCAAAATCTCCAGTATGCCAAAAATACCCGGATGACGTACTGATTTGGAAAAATTCTCCAGTATGTATCGGACCAGTCTATCTCGCCTACTGTATCCCACAATGTTTGTTTTTTTTGTCCTGTGCTTTAAGAGCTGGTTTAAAGGCTTAAGCCTCGTCTAGCATAGGCTACTGCTAAATACATCACTTTAACTGTCACATACTGCATACTACTCAGGAACGCAGTATGCAGTATGTACTGTATACTGCATACTGCGCTCCTGAGTAGTATGCAGTATGCGGTTTCGAATACAGCCTTATTTTTCAGTCACGTGACTCGCGCAGAGCCTGGAGGGCAAAACCAAGACCCCAGGAAGAGCACAAGGCTGTCAAATCTTTATTTTTTACAATCAGCAAGTGTTTACCTCTCAAGCGAGGAAAAACAGATATATATACAAACTGCAAGTCTTAGGCACATGTGACCCATATACAGTACCTGCTGCGGTATTTTAATCATTTAAGTGGAAGTAGACAACTTTTCAGCTATCTAGCACGCTAGCTTATCAACTCCTCGGTCATAACAGCATCCAATAACTTTAACCACTGCTCATTTTAGAAACGTCACCGCAAGAAAACCTCTTCTTTGTTCATGTAATGTGCGTTTAGATTGGTTTCCCATAAGCCTCACTTTCACTGTGCAATTCTGTCTGATACTGGGAAAATTTAGGCTTGTTAGCTTGCTAGCATGTTAGCTTGCTAGCATGTTAGCTTGCTAGCATGTTAGCTTGCTAGCATGTTAGCTTGCTAGCATGTTAGCTTGCTAGCTTGCTAGCTTGCTAGCATGTTAGCTTGCTAGCATGCTAGCATGTTAGCTTGCTAGCATGCTAGCTACACCAGCTAGCGCTGACAGCAAGTAACAAACATCTATGATCCATTGTCTGGTTGATAATCTAAACAAAGAAGACGTTTTCTTGCGGTAGCCTTTCTAAAATGAGCAGTGATGAAAGTTATTATATTCTGATCAAGGAGTTGATAACCAGACAGCGTTAGCTAGCATAGCTTGCTAGTCGAAAAGTTGTCTCAGCTACGTCCCCGGAGCTGTACTTTGGTGATGTTTAGCTACATAACGTTATATCTTGTGGAGACTCCATCCCTTATACTGTCACCAAGAGGAAAGTGTAACGTCACAGTTATCTGGACTTTCAATCTGGATGGTGAAGGATGACGAGGTTAAGGACAATAAATTAACATTGGTTACTGCGGTCAAGCTAGCTGTCACTACTCGCATCTCTGTAGTTGAAGCAGCCGCTGGAGACGGACATAGGCAGAGCAGACGTAGTAACACCGCTTGCGAAGCGATGTCTGGAAAATGATTTAAATGGTTGAATGGTTAAATGAGCTGGTTTGATGGAGATGGAGAGACAGCTAGCTCGGTCGTAGTCGTTGGCTGCATGGGTGTTCAGTTTCAGTCAGTGTTGGTGTAGTCCACTCTCGTCAGGGACGGCGGCACGTCTAATTTAATTGCACAAATCCACAATCCTCTGATCAGGGTTTTGGTTTTGAGACGGTGCTGTATAAACACAGTCCAGTCTCGTCTTCTCTTCGGTTTGTGCATCAAATTGAACAACAACTAACAGTGTTGTAAAAGCTGGGCTGTCGCTGGTGGACAGTGGAGGGCAGCTTTGTTTTGCTCTCCAGGTAGGCGTTCCCATAGGGCTGTGACGTCACGTGAAAACTATGAATACACTAATATTGATTAATCTGATGGCCTTCGAGCAGTCAGTCATTATCTGTCAGATAGAGAGCGACTGACACCTCCACAGGCTTTATAGTGGAACCTACAGAGTAGGTATTGAGTAATAATGTGCCTGTGTTTCAAGAAAGATTGTTCAGACAATGCAAAGGGACTATGATGGGAGCCAGCTTTGCCCCTGATTACGCTTGCCTCTATTTGAGACTTTGGGAGTCTGAATACGCCTTTAACCCTGCAATGAATCGCTTTAGATAGAGATACAGTTTTATTGTCATTGTTCAGGACAACAAAATGACTGAGCCCTCTTACTGCACTGCAGCACATGACAAAATAACAAAAAAGAGGTGGAAAAACAATTTAAGAATTAATGACGTGATGTATTGTAGATTTAATTTTGATATCAGATGGATTTCCATAAACTTTCCAGCCAAAAGTATTCCATTAGTACTGTGTATATATATATATATATATATATATATATATATATATATATATATATATATATATATATATGTACAGTAAGACAATGCTCTCCACCACCATCTCCATAAGACCAAATGATATAGTATAACCTTTCATCTTCAGATCTACTTATTGATGTCTGTGGTTGTATATGATGCTATATGTCCTTTTGTTAAATTGTTTGTCACACCTCAATAACTGGAATCTGCTACACACTGTTAACCTGTTTTGTTGTGTATTTGCCTGCTACCCATTGGTGAGACTTGATTTTTTTAACTTGTTTATGGTCGCATAAATTTGATCTCTGGAAAAATCCATGTTTGACTGTTGCTGCTCATTGCTCCACCAAACTTTACACCTCAATCCCACCAGTTTCCATCCTGTTTGTAAGAGTTAACCACCTCAAAACCTTACACACATCAATGCTTAAATAATTAGAATCCTATATTATAATATATATTATTCTGAAATGAACCATTGTGCATAAGGAGTGCTTTTACTTGTGGTAAGTATATTTTGATGCTAATAGCCTACTTATGTACTTTTACATACAACATTTTAAATGCAGGACTTTTACTTGTAACAGAGTATTTGTACACTGTGGGATTACCATATTTACTTAAGTAAAAGATCAGAGTACTTCTTCCGCCACTGTTAACTATGGAAGGATTTACTGTACATAGCACTTATGCCTGCCAGCGGCAATGCTTGGTGGGGTTTGGTAAAGTAGGCTAGCTGACCATGGTAATGGTAGCTACATGCTACCAATAGCTTGCAATGCATATGTATGTACATTTACTTAGCTAATGATGATAACATTGGCTACCAGTTAGTTGCTAATATTTGCATGCCAATGTAGTGCTAGCTATAACGCTTGGTAGGGTTTGGAGATGTAGGCTAGCTGGCCATGGTAATGATAGCTACATGCTACTAATTGCTAGCAATGCATGGGAATCCACATCACCACTGCAGTTAGCATGTAGTGCTAATATATGCATGTTATTGTAGTGCTAGCTTATCAGGCAAAACGCTGGCTACCTATGGGGTCCTAGACATACACACACACAGATATGAAAATTGTCACTTTTGGGGACAAGTTCCACACACTTCCACCAGATGGCGATGTAGAGTTATACACAGATTGGGTGGAGGGGGTAGTGTTTGTCACACACAGAAAAATGATAAAAATCACTTTTAGGGACCATTGAGATTTTAAGACCTAAACACATTTTGGAGCATGCTGAATACTATTTAAATGAAAAACAACTGGGCACCATGGTTTTGGTCCCCAAAGGCAGAGGCGTCTCCGTGTTACTGGTGTGTAAATGCATGAAAGTCCCCAATTTTATAAGTTCACACACACACACACACACACACACACACACACACACACACACACACACGGTGACAATCTGAATCACTTACAGGAGCCAGTCTATAGTCCACTGATGAAAGCCCAGTGATGTAATGTAACTAAGTACACTTACTAAGTACACTTACAATTTTGAGGTAGTAAGAGATCTGGGTACTTCGTCCACCACTGGGAAAGCCCTTGCAATTGCAGTATTACGAACTGGGTGTCTGTGGCAACATTCCTGGGAAAAGGCGACACTGTTTGGATCTCTGGGAAGTGAGACCCAAAACCACACCTCCAGTTACAGCTTATCGCCATCGGTGCCGCCGAGGAGAACGAAACGGGGATCATCGCCACTATAGTGGCACCATTTAGTGGCACCATTTAGTGGTGCCTGTTTGTATCGCGAGCACGCAGGCCGCATGATTTACATCCGGCGCCAACAAAGGCAGAGAAGAAGACTGCTGGCTACCAAACACGGAAGTTAACGATGCAGAATTTAAAATATTTCAGAAATGAGCTTTGAAAATGCTCACTTTCTCAAGGATGCACACAATGAGTTTTAGTGAGAAACACTGAATGTAATCACATTTTTTTTTTTTTTTTATAAGAATAGATTACTCCACAGGGCAGTAACATGCCAAACATTTTGCCTTCACTCATACTAATTTGTAAATTTTCCATTAAAAGAATTTTTTTTTGGGGATAGAAAATGTTGCTGATTTACAAATCTCTGAATTTGACATTCTCTTAATACTGTTGTCCCTTTTGTACTCAGTGCCACTGCAGCAGCCCAACATCTCCCTGACATCACCTAGCAGAGGGCTGGTCTGGGGTTCTGAAGGTGCAGAGGTCACATGGGGTTACAGCTTTGTCTTCACCTGCTCCATCTCCTCCCATTATCCTGGAGGAGTTTTCTCTCTCATCTTCTCTGGTTCCAGCTTCACCTACACCAAGCCGGCCGTCAACCACTCGGCCTCCTTTACCTTCCCTGTAGCAGAGTATGAACACCTGGGCAACTACAGCTGTGTGTATGAAGTTACATTGTCTACACGGAGATTCACCTCTACCACGACAGAGATTATGAGTGTCATCATTAAAAGTAAGTAGAATGTAGAATTTACACTAAATGTTGTTATATTTTATGCACAATAGCTGAATGATACACAGGCTACTACTTACAGTGTATCAGCAGCACAACCGCTTATTGACAGTGGGATTCCCAGTAAAGAAATAATGAGCTGCGTGGGTTATGCATGTACCGACCATATTACTGTTATGGTAAACCTTAACACAGCATAACATAATATTATATTGTATGTCAGTTAAGATCGGCCTCCAGACAAAAAAAAAAGTCACATTTCGAGAAGCATGCTGTGGTTTGACTAACGCCCTCTATTCACCCGACACTCCCAAAATCTATCTAATCAATCTAAATGGCCACAAACAAAACCCCCCAAATAAACTACACAAGTGCAACCTCCAGTGCTGAGATATGAAGCCGGTCTTTACTTTTTTTTCATCTCCGTAACATATTCTACAGATAGACATCGAAACTGTAGTAATGTAGCTGATATGTTATTATATAGTTAATAGATCCCCTTCACTGTCTGTTGCTGTGAGACACGGGCAGCACGCGTCAAAAATAGGCAAGACGTCTATTCTCTAGAAGAGACGCAGCCGCGTCTCACGCGGGCAGTGTGGCTGCTCTAACATGTTAACACTGACGCCGAAATAAAAACAACACGTAACGCAGCATCCACGCGCTCCTGACGTTCATGGTGTGTCGAGGCTTAAGTGATGATTGAGAGGGATACATTTTGTATAGGTCTATACGTTGTTTTTTAGGAAATTCTTGCATATTATACCTTTAAGCTTGTGTTAACCACAGATCTTATTTCAAGCATCTAACCAAATACCTATAAAAAAGCAACACCGATTTCGAGACTAGGGAACCGGAAGTGCAAAAATGCTGACTCATTTCTGGGGTTTAGGACTCTTTCCTGCAGCACTCTACTGAGGGTGTGGCCACTTTGAGTGAGCTAGTTTAAAATGTATTGAGTATCTCACTAATATCTGTCAGTGAAGTGTTGTTAGGCCTGTGAGTGGAAGAGTGCAGCAGGCATGGACTGAGAATGTCATTTTACAGCAATGACTCCATGTTAATCTATTTAGAGAAGTTTCTTGGAACTTTAAGAAGAGTTGGTGTGACGGGGACAGACAAGGGAATGGGAGGAGAAACATCACTGAGCAGTAAAGGCCTGAAGGACAAATAGGAGAAGAAGGAAAAACAGGCTGATATGGAGAAATGACACAGACAGGGAAGACCATATAATAATAATAACCAATATTTACATTTTAAGTCATATATATCATATTTAGCTTAGATACGTATATGTTGGACAATGTTATTTATGTGGTTTGTGTTGGCCAGTAAGTAACAAGAGTTTGCAGTGCTGTGTCATCATTACCTAGTTTGTCTACCTGAGAGCATCAATTGGATTTTATAATTCTCAAATGTCCTGATCTGTTGATACTAACCAAAGTTGTTTATGTTATGTTATGTTAAGTTAAACACAGTTACCATCGGCAGATATATTGTTATCAGATCATTTAAACTCCCAAATAGCAATATCAGTATCAAAAATGAAACCAGAAGAGCATTGGTCAAGGTACGTATTGGTCAGCCTATAATGCCTCACGTTACTTGGTTAGGTTTAGGCAACAAAACTAATTGGTTAGGTTTAGGCAAAAACACTACTTGGTAAGGTTTAGGCAACAAATCACTGGGTTAGGTTTAGGCAACAAAACTACTCTGTAAGGTTTAGGCAACAGATCTACTAGATTAGGTTTAGGCAACAAAACTACTTGGTTAGGTTTAGGGAACAACACTACTTGGTAAGGTTTAGGCAACAAAACTACTTGATTAGGTTTAGGCAAAAAAATCTACTTGGTAAGGTTTAGGCAAAAACACTACTTGGCAAGGTTTAGGCAACAAAACTACTTAGTAAGGTTTAGGCAACAAAACTGCTTGGTTAGGTTTAGGGAACAAAAGTACTTGGTAAGGTTTAGGCAACAAAACTACTCCGTAAGGCTTAGGCAATAGATCTACTCGATTAGGTTTAGGCAACAAAATTACTTGGTTAGGTTTAGGCAACAACACTACTTGGTAAGGTTTAGGCACCAAATCACTGGGTTAGGTTTAGGCAACAAAACTACTCGGTTAGGTTTAGGCAACAAAACTGCTCTGTAAGGTTTAGGCAACAGATCTACTAGATTAGGTTTAGGCAACAAAACTACTTGGTTAGGTTTAGGCAACAACACTACTTGGCAAGGTTTAGGCAACAAATCTACTTGGTAAGGTTTAGGCAACAAAACTGCTTGGTTAGGTTTAGGGAACAAAAGTACTTGGTTAGGTTTAGGCAACAAATCACTGGGTTAGGTTTAGGCAACAAAACTACTCCGTTACGTTTAGGCAACAAAACTACTCGGTTAGGTTTAGGCAACAAAACTGCTCTGTAAGGTTTAGGCAACAGATCTACTAGATTAGGTTTAGGCAACAAAACTACTTGGTTAGGTTTAGGCAACAACACTACTTGGTAAGGTTTAGGCAACAAATCACTGGGTTAGGTTTAGGCAACAAAACTACTCGGTTAGGTTTAGGCAACAAAACTACTCGGTTAGGTTTAGGCAACAGATCTACTAGATTAGGTTTAGGCAACAAAACTACTTGGTTAGGTTTAGGCAACAACACTACTTGGTAAGGTTTACGCAACAAAACTACTTGGTAAGGTTAAGGAGACAACTACTCGGTTAAGCTTAGGCAACACATCTACTTGGTTAGGTTTAAACAACAAAACCACTCTGTTAGGTTAAGGCAACAGATCTACTGGATTAGGTTTAGGCAACAAAACTACTTGGTTAGGTTTAGGCAACAACACTACTTGGTAAGGTTTAGGCAACAAAACTACTTGGTAAGGTTTAGGCAACAAAACTACTTGACAAGGTTTAGGCAACAAATCTACTCTGTAAGGTTTAGGCAACAAATCTACTCTGTAAGGTTTAGGCAACAAATCTACTCTGTAAGGTTTAGGCAACAAATCTACTCTAAGGTTTAGGCAACAAGACTACTCGGTTAGGTTTAGGCAACACGACCACTTGGTTAGGTTTAGGCAACAAAACTACTTGGTTAGGTTTAGGCAACAAAACTACTTGGTTATGTTTAGGTCACACGACTACTCGGTAAGGTTTAGGCAACAAAACTACTTGATAAGGCTAAGGCAACAAAACTGCTTAGTAAGGTTTAGGCTTTTAAACTACTATGTTAAGTTTAGGCAACAAAACTACTTGGTTAGCTTTGGCAGGGTTATAAAATAACTCATAAAATAACTTAAAATGTCATTGTTAGAATGTCGCAAAAAAGTAATACTATAGTATAGTGTAGTGTAAAAATAAAGTCATGGTATAATATGTCGGGGGGAAAAATTAAGATGAAATTTTTTTAAAAATAGTAGTATAACATGTCGGAAAAAGTCATATTACAGTATGTCGAAAAAAGTCATAGTATAGTATGTTTAAAAAAACGTAGTATAGGATGTCGAAAAGTCACTGTATGATATGTTGAAAATAGTCATAGCATAATATCTGAAAAAAATTCATAGTTTAGTTTTTCACAAAAAAGTCATAGTATATTATGTCAAAAAAATCATAGTATCGTATGTCGAAAAAAAGTTAGTTATAGTATGTCGCAAAAACTTCATATTACAGTATATTAAAACTTTCTTGGGTTCCGGCAGGGCCAACTGCCTAAGGTTCTCAAATTAAAGAGAGCGGACGACGAAATCAGTTTAAGGGGTTTATTGGCATCCAAACCATGGTTTCTGCAGTGCAAAAGAGTACATAAATCAAATTAGTAATATAAATTAAATACTAAGTAACAAAAGAACAATTACAAGCTGTGGTCAATAACTGGCTTGAAAACAAGGGGTTGCAAATTAACATAGGTCAAAATAACAGGCTTACATTCGCAGAGACGCATGGCATGAGGGTTGGATGGAGCAGCAGAGAGCTCTGCTGGTTCTGCTGTGGGCCTTATATAAAGTGGTGAAACACACCTGACTGCAATTGGCAATCAGGGGGAGGGGAATGAATGGCTTCAGTGGCTTGAGGCACACCTGTCTGTAATTGGCCAGCAGGCAGGGGAATGATTTTGATGAGGTTATCCTGTCCAACAGAGGCTGCCATTTTGACAATGAAAGAATTTACAACACAGTTTGTAAAAAAAAGTCACTGTATAATATGTTGAAAAAAGTCATAGTATGGTATGTCGCAAAAAAAGCCTCATAGCATAGTATGTCGGAAAAAAAGTCATAGTATAGTGTATCGAGAAAAGTCGGAGTATAGTTTGTCGAAAAAAAAGTCATACTATGTCGGAAAAAATGTCACAGTAAAGCCTGACGAAAAAAAGTCATAGTATAGTATTTTAAAAAAAGTCATAGTATAGTATATTAAAAAAAGTCATAGTATAGTATATTAAAAAAAAGTTATAGTATAGTATGTTGAAAAAAACGTCGTAGTATAGCATGTTGAAAAAAAAAGTCATAGTCAAGTCATTTTTTTTTACTAGTCATAATACAGTAAGTCGAAAAAAGTCATAGTTAACTATGTCGAAAAAGTCATAGTATAGTATGTTGAAAAAAACGTCGTAGTATAGCATGTCGGGAAAAAAAGCTATATAGTATACTATGTCAGAAAAAAAGTCCTAGTATAGTATGTCGGGAAAAATGTCATAGTATAGTATATTAAAATCAGTCGGAGTATAGTTTGTCGGAAAAAAAAGTCATTATAGTATGTGGAAAAAAGTAATAGTTCAGTATGTTGAAAAAGTCATAGTAGAATATGTCGGAAAAAGTCACAGTAGAGTATGTCGGACAAAAAAGTCATAATAGAGTATGTTGAAAAAAGAGTCAAAGTACAGTATGTAGGAAAAAGTCATAATATACTATGTCGAAAAAATTCATAGTATAGTATGTCGAAAAAAAGTAGAGTTAATATTTTGAAAAAGTCATAGTATAGTATGTTGAAAAACGTTATAAAAAGGTCATAATATAGTACGTTGAAAAAAATCATAGTATAGTACGTTGAAAAAAGTCATAGTTTACTATGTCGGAAAAAATGTCATAGTATAGTATGTCAGAAAAATGTTTCACAGTAAAGCATGATGAAAAAAAGTCATAGTATAGTATTTAAAAAAAAGTCATAGTATAGTATATTAAAAAAAGTCATAGTATAGTATGTCGAAAAAAGTCGGAGTATAGTTTGTCAAAAAAAAATTTCATTATAGTACGTGGAAAAAAGTAATAGTTCAGTATGTTGAAAAAGTCATAGTATAATATGTCGGAAAAAGTCACAGTAGAGTATGTTTTGTACATTAAGTACATTTTGATGCTAATAATTTTGTACTTTTACTTAATGTAACAGAGTATTTCTACACTGTGGTATTACTACTTTTACTGAAGTAAAAGATCTGGGTACTTCGTCCACCACTGGGAAAGCCCTTGCAATTGCAGTATTACGAACTGGGTGTCTGTGGCAACATTCCCGGGAAAAGGCGACGCTGTTTGGATCTCTGGGAAGTGAGACCCAAAACCACACCTCCAGTTACAGCTTATCGCCATCGGTGCCGCCGAGGAGAACGAAACGGGGATCATCGCCACTATAGTGGCACCATTTAGTGGCACCATTTAGTGGTGCCAGTGCTGTTTGTATCGCGAGCACGCAGGCCGCATGATTTACATCCGGCGCCAACAAAGGTAGAGAAGAAGACTGCTGGCTACCAAACACGGAAGTTAACGATGCAGAATTTAAAATATTTCAGAAATGAGCTTTGAAAATGCTCACTTTCTCAAGGATGCACACAATGAGTTTTAGTGAGAAACACTGAATGTAATCACAACATTTGTTTTGTTTTTTTATAAGAATAGATTACTCCACAGGGCAGTAACATGCCAAACATTTTGCCTTCACTCTTTCATACTAATTTGTAAATTTTCCATTAAAAGAATTTTTTTTTGGGGATAGAAAATGTTGCTGATTTACAAATCTCTGAATTTGACATTCTCTTAATACTGTTGTCCCTTTTGTACTCAGTGCCACTGCAGCAGCCCAACATCTCCCTGACATCACCTAACGGAGGGCTGGTCTGGGGTTCTGAAGGTGCAGAGGTCACATGGGGTTACAGCTTTGTCTTCACCTGCTCCATCTCCTCCCATTATCCTGGAGGAGTTTTCTCTCTCATCTTCTCTGGTTCCAGCTTAACCTACACCAAGCCGGCCGTCAACCACTCGGCCTCCTTTACCTTCCCTGTAGCAGAGTATGAACACCTGGGCAACTACAGCTGTGTGTATGAAGTCACATTGTCTACACGGAGATTCACCTCTACCACGACAGAGATTATGAGTGTCATCATTAAAAGTAAGTAGAATGTAGAATTTACACTAAATGTTGTTATATTTTATGCACAATAGCTGAATGATACACAGGCTACTACTTACAGTGTATCAGCAGCACAACCGCTTATTGACAGTGGGATTCCCAGTAAAGAAATAATGAGCTGCGTGGGTTATGCATGTACCGACCATATTACTGTTATGGTAAACCTTAACACAGCATAACATAATATTATATTGTATGTCAGTTAAGATCGGCCTCCGGACTAAAAAAAAGTCACATTTCGATAAGCATGCTGTGGTTTGACTAACGCCTTCTATTCACCCGACACTCCCAAAATCTATCTAATCAATCTAAATGGCCACAAACAAAACCCCCCACACAAACTACACAAGTGCAACCTCCAGTGCTGAGATATGAAGCCGGTCTTTACTTTTTTTTCATCTCCGTAACATATTCTACAGATAGACATCGAAACTGTAGTAATGTAGCTGATATGATGTTACTATATAGTCAATAGATCCCCTTCACTGTCTGTTGTTGCTGTGAGACACGGGCAGCACGCGTCAAAAATAGGCAAGACGTCTCTTCTCTAGAAGAGACGCAGCCGCAGTGTGGCTGCTCTAACCTGTTAACACTGACGCCAAAATAAAAACAATACGTAACGCAGCCGCCACGTGCTCCTGATGTTCCTGGTGTGTCGAGGCTTAAGTGATGATTGAGAGGGATACATTTTGTATAGGTCTATACATTGTTTTTTAGGAAATTCTTGCATATTATACCTTTAAGCTTGTGTTAACCACAGACCGTATTTCAAGCATCTAACCAAATACCCATAAAAAAACAACAACACCGATTTCGAGACTAGGGAACCGGAAGTGCAAAAATGCTGACTCATTTCTGGGGTTTAGGACTCATTCCTGCAGCACTCTACTGAGGGTGTGGCCACTTTGAGTGAGCTAGTTTAAAATGTATTGAGTATCTCACTAATATCTGTCAGTGAAGTGTTGTTAGGCCTGTGAGTGGAAGAGTGCAGCAGGCATGGACTGAGAATGTCATTTTACAGCAATGACTCCATGTTAATCTATTTAGAGAAGTTTCTTGGAACTTTAAGAAGAGTTGGTGTGACGGGGACAGACAAGGGAATGGGAGGAGAAACATCACTGAGCAGTAAAGGCCTGAAGGACAAATAGGAGAAGAAGGAAAAACAGGCTGATATGGAGAAATGACACAGACAGGGAAGACCATATAATAATAATAACCAATATTTACATTTTAAGTCATATATATCATATTTAGCTTAGATACGTATATGTTGGACAATGTTATTTATGTGGTTTGTGTTGGCCAGTAAGTAACAAGAGTTTGCAGTGCTGTGTCATCATTACCTAGTTTGTCTACCTGAGAGCATCAATTGGATTTTATAATTCTCAAATGTCCTGATCTGTTGATACTAACCAAAGTTGTTTATGTTATGTTATCATGTTAAACACAGTTACCCTCGGCAGATATATTGTTATCAGGTCCTTTAAACTCCCAAATAGCAATATCAGTATAAAAAATGAAACCAGAAGAGCATTGGTCAATGTACATATTGGTCAGCCTATAATCAGCCTATAATGCCTCACACCTAGATGTGTTGCCTATAGGCAACACATCTACTTGGTTAGGTTTAAACAACAAAACCACTCGGTTAGGTTAAGGCAACAGATCTACTGGATTAGGTTTAGGCAACAAAACTAATTGGTTAAGTTTACGCAAAAACACTATTTGGTAAGGTTTAGGCAACAACACTACTTGGTGAGGTTTAGGCAACAAATCTACTTGGTAAGGTTTAGGCAACAAAACTACTTGGTTAGGTTTAGGAGATACGACTACTCGGTTAGGCTTAGGTAACACATCTACTTGGTTAAGTTTAAACAACAAAACTACTCGGTTAGCTTTGGACAACAAATCTACTTGGTAAGGTTTAGGCAACAAATCACTGGGTTAGGTTTAGGCAACAAAACTACTCGGTTAGGTTTAGGCAACAAAACTACTTGGTTAGGTTTAGGCAACAAAACTGCTCTGTAAGGTTTAGGCAACAGATCTACTAGATTAGGTTTAGGCAACAAAACTACTTGGTTAGGTTTAGGCAACAACACTTCTTGGTACGGTTTAGGCAAAAAAACTACTTGATTAGGTTAAGGCAAAAAATCTACTTGGTAAGGTTTAGGCAACAAAACTACTTGGTTAGGTTTAGGCAATAGATCTACTCGATTAGGTTTAGGCAACAAACTACTTGGTTAGGTTTAGGGTACAACACTACTTGGTAAGGTTTAGGCAACAAAACTACTTGATTAGGTTTAGGCAAAAAAATCTACTTGGTAAGGTGTAGGCAAAAACACTACTTGGCAAAGTTTAGGCAACAAAACTACTTGGTAAGGTTTAGGCAACAAATCTTCTCAGTAAGGTTTAAGCAACAGATCTACTCGATTAGGTTTAGGCAACCAAACTACTTGGTTAGGTTTAGGCAACAACACTACTTGGTAAGGTTTAGGCAGCAAATCTACTTGGTAAGGCTTAGGCAACAAAACTACTTGGTTAGGTTTAGGCAACAAAACTACTTGGTTAGGTTTAGGCAACAAATCTACTTGGTAAGGTTGAGGCAACAAATCTACTTGGTAAGGTTTAGGCAACAAAACTGCTTGGTTAGGTTTAGGGAACAAAAGTACTTGGTAAGGTTTAGGCAACAAAATTACTCGGTAAGGCTTAGGCAATAGATCTACTCGATTAGGTTTAGGCAACAAAATTACTTGGTTAGGTTTAGGCAACAACACTACTTGGTAAGGTTTAGGCAACAAAACTACTTGGTTAGGTTAAGGAGACACAACTACTCGGTTAAGCTTAGGCAACACATCTACTTGGTTAGGTTTAAACAACCAAACTACTCGGTTAGGTTTAGGCAACAGATCTACTGGATTAGATTTAGGCAACAAAACTACTTAGTTAGGTTTAGGCAACAACACTACTTAGTTAGCTTTGGCAGGGTTATAAGGTTGGGTCATAGTATAGCATGTCAAAAAGAAGTCATAAAATAACTTAAAATGTCATTGTTAGAATGTCGCAAAAAAGTAATACTATAGTATAGTGTAGTGTAAAAATAAAGTCATGGTATAATATGTCGGGGGATAAAATTATGGTGAAATTTTTTTTAAAATAGTAGTATAACATGTCGTCATATTACAGTATGTTGAAAATAGTCATAGTATAATATCTGAAAAAAATTCATAGTTTAGTTTTTCACAAAAAAAGTCATAGTATATTATGTCGAAAAAATCATAGTATCGTATGTCGAAAAAAGTTACCGTTATAGTATATCGCAAAAACTTCATATTACAGTATGTCAAAAAAAGTCACTGTATGATATGTTGAAAAAAGTCATAGTATGGTATGTCGCAAAAAAGCCTCATAGCATAGTATGTCGGACGAAAAGTCATAGTATAGTGTATCGAGAAAAGTCGGAGTATAGTTTGTCGAAAAAAAAGTCATACTATGTGGAAAAAAGTCATAGTATAGTATATTAAAAAAAGTATGTATAGTTTGTCAAATAAAAATGTCATTATAGTATGTGGAAAAAAGTAATAGTTCAGTATGTTGAAAAAGTTATAGCATAATATGTCGGAAAAAGTCACAGTAGAGTATGTCGGACAAAAAAGTCATAATACAGTATGTTGAAAAAAGAGTCAAAGTACAGTATGTAGGAAAAAAGTCATGGTATACTATGTCGGAAAAGTCATAGTATAGTATGTTGAAAAAAACGTCGTAGTATAGCATGTAAAAAAAAAGCAGGGTTAATATTTTGAAAAAAGTCATTGTTTAGTATGTCGAAAAACGTTATAAAAAAGTCATAATATAGTACCTTGAAAAAAGTCAAAGTATAGTATGTTAAAAAAGTCATAGTTTAATATGACAAAAAAAAGTGAATATAGTATGTCGAAAGAAGTCATAGTATAGTATGTTAAAAAACGTCATAATGTAGTATGTCCAAAAATAGCCCAAAAAAAGTCATAGTATTGTATGTCAGTAAAAAATGTCACAGTATAGCATTTTGAAAAAACGTCATAGTATAGTATATAAAGAAAGTCATAGTATAGTATATTAAAAAAAGTCACAGTATAGCATGTCAAAAAAATAGTCATAAAATGTCATAGTATGCTATGTCAAAAAAGTAATAGTGTACTATGTCAAAAAGAGTCATTAAAGTCGGTATAAAATGTTGAAAAAAAGTCATAGTATAGCATGTCGAAAAAAGTGTCATAAAAAGTCATAGTAGGTAAAGTGTGTCGAAAAAAAGTTATAGTACATTATGTAAAAAAAAAGTCAGTAAAGAATGACGGAAAAAAAGTAATAATACAGTATGTTGAAAAAAGAGTCAAAGTACAGTATGTCGGAAAAAAGTTATAGTTTAGTATGTTGAAAAAAGTCATACTGTACTATGTCGAAAAAAGTCATAGTATAGTATGTTGAAAAAAACATCGTAGTATAGCATGCCGGGGGAAAAAAAACTACATAGTATAATATGTCGAAAAAAAGTAGGGTTAATACTTTTGAAAAAAGTCATAGTATAGTATGTCGGGAAAAAAGTCATAGTATAGTAAGTCGGGAAAAAAGTCATAATATAGTATGTCGAGTAAATAATCATAGTATAGTATGTCGAAAAAATAGTAGTAAAAAGTCATAGTATAGTATGTCAAAAAATGTCATATTATAGTATGTTGAAAAAAACGTTGAAGTATATCAGGTCGAAAAAAAAACTTTATTATAATATGTCGAAAAAAAGTAGGGTTAGTATTTTGAAAAAAGTCACAGTATAGTGAGTCGAAAAACATTATAAAAAATTCATTATATAGTATGTCGAAAGAAGTCAAAGTATAATATGTCGAAAAAAGTCATTGTATAGCATGTCGAAAAAAAAGGCATAGTATAGTATGAAAAAAACGTCAGAGTATAGTATTAAAAAAACTTCATAGTTTAGTATGTCGAAAAAAACGTCATAGTTTACTATGTCTGAAAAAAATGTCTTAGTGTAGTATGTCAGAAAAAAATGTCACTAAAAATGATGCTAATTGTGCTATAAGCTACAAGCCCTAAGCTTGCACTCTTTTTGTTCTTAAAACTCAATACTTATACAGTACACTTGATTCATGTAGTTTAAATCTACTCTGTAATTAAAACTACTAAGGTATGATACAATTGTTTCTATTATGGGGAGGGAGGGGGGGCTGCTGTACGCGATGGTGGCAAGAACGCCGCAACATGCCACTCGAGGATCACGGGTCCAGCTGATGGGGAAAACTCCGACTCCCTAGGAGGAGTCAGGAAGTTTTTTGTTTGTTTGTGTGTTTTTTATAATTTTACTTTATTTATTAACATCATTATTATTATGAATGCGTGTGGGGTTCTTTTTTTTTTGTTATTATTTTTATTTGTTATGCTCTCGTGCTGTTTGGAGAGTGGTGGGTTTATGGCGACTGGGGTTTTTGGGATGGGACTGATCTCTTTCATTTCTCTAAATTCATACTGTGGTCGGATCACTGCATTACTTGGGGAATATGCTATTTTTTCCTCTCTGATTTCAAATATACTGTAACATATGTTAGTTATTTTTAGTCAACATGAGTAATATACATGTAATCAGCTGGAATGTAAACGGGCTGAATGGTCAAATTAAGCGCACGGCCTGTTTAGACTTCCTGCGTAGATTACGAGTGGATGTTGCCTTTATACAGGAATCTCATTTAAGAACGGCAGATGTTCGTCGTTTTTCGAATAAACACTACTATGTGTCTGCATCGGTAGATACCAAAACCAGGGGCTCATTAGTAGTACTGAAACGTAATCTCTCAATTAATATAATAGGACAATTTGGTAGTGAGGACGGTAGGATTTCTTATTTCAAGACTAGTATATCTGGGCGTAAATTCGCTTTTATTTCTGTTTACGCTCCATCCCAATATGAACCAGAGTTTTTTCCAAATTTAACAGCAACCTTACTACATCTTCAGGATTTCTCACTTGTTATTGGTGCAGACATGAATTCTTTTGTAAATTTCACATTGGATAAATCTGCTCAGCGTATCACGTCCACCCAGTTACATACATCTAAAGATTTTCAGAACTTCATGTCAGCACTTAATCTAACAGACTTATATCGAACGATCAATCCTACATTTAAACAATATACTTTTTACTCAGCAAGACATCAAAGTTTCTCTAGAATAGATTATATACTAGCTTCACCTGCATCTTTCTCTGAAATACATAGTGTTGTAATCAAGCCCTGCTCTCTATCAGATCACAGTATTGTCTCAGCGCAGTTCACACTCCTGGGCACGCCTCCCAGGGCATCACGATGGCGCTTTAATGTCTTGCTTCTCAAAAATGAAGAATTTTGTGTCTCTCTTAGGGAAAAACTAAATACCTTTATAGGTTTTAATGTAGGCTCAGTAGACGACCCTAGATTCTTATGGGATGCCATAAAGGGCTGTATTAGGGACTCCTCAATTGCGTTCTCCTCTCACCTTCATAAAAGTAAACTTAGCAAGATAGCTGAACTGGAGAATCTTCTCGCTCAGCTTGAGGCTCAACAACAAGTTACACATTCAGAGGTGTTACAGGGGAGCATAGTGGTGACAAGAGCTGAACTCAACTCTTTGTTGAGACGTAGAGCAGAGTTTTTGATGCACAGGACCAGAAGAACATATTATTTTAATGGAGCCAGACCAAGCCATCTTTTAGCTTTAAGATTGAAAAAACATGAAAAATATTAAAATATTACGGCCATTAAAACATCTCACCGTACTTTGATTGACCCTCGGGATATCAACACTGAATTTAAGAACTTTTATTCCACCCTTTATAAATCCGAAATCTCACTTGATACAAGTGCATGTACAGGTTTTTTTCAAGGACTCAATCTGCCTTCTGTATCTGACAATGACAACGAAGTGCTCAATACCCCCATTTCCCTAGAAGAGGTAAGGATGGCTTTGAGTAATATGAAGAAAGGCAAATCCCCAGGTTTGGACGGAATTCCACCGGAACTATATCTTACTTTTTGGGACAAACTAGGTCCACTGCTATTGGATATGATTAAAACAGCAATTGGCAAGGGTAAATTTAACATAAGTGCCAACGAAGCCATAATCACAGTGCTTCCCAAACCAAATAAAGATTTTACTCAATGCGGTAACCCTCAGACCCCTCTCCCTTCTGAATGGAGATATTAAATTATATGCTAAAGTACTTGCAACCCAATTAGAGGTACATCTTACGAAACTGATCCACAATGACCAAACTGGTTTTATTAAAACTCGTCATGCATCTGATAATGTACACTGTCTGTTGCACATTATCCATGCAGCGGGTAGTATTGACTCTCCCTGTTCGGTCCTATCGTTGGATGCTGAGAAAGCGTTTGATAGGCTAGAATGGGACTATCTTTGGGCTACTTTAGATAAATTTCGACTAGGTACACAATTCATTAACATGATCAAAGTTTTATATGCAAATCCTTCGGCAATGGTCATCACTGGCAATACTTGCTCCGCTCAGTTTCCAATTTCTAGGGGAACTCGCCAGGGCTGCCCCCTTTCACCGCTACTATTCGCTCTGTCCCTTGAACCCTTGGCGCATAAAATCAGACAACATCCATTAGTACATCCCATCACTTTTTGTAACACTGATCACCGGATATCATTGTATGCTGATGATATCCTTCTTTACTTAGGTAACACAGGTCCTTCTTTACCACATTTGCTTTCCACTTTCGATTCGTTCAGCTTGCTATCGGGATATAAAATCAATTGGACAAAATCAGCAATGATGCATTTAAATTCAGTTATTTCTCAAACTCCCATGCCCTCCCATATACCAATAGTTAAGTGTTTCAGATATCTTGGTGTTGATATTTTCCCCTCTATATCTTCCATTGCACTACGAAACTTTCAAAATATATACAATTGCTTAGAGAAGGATTTCGAACGCTGGGCAAATCTCCCAAATTCACTCCAAGCCCGAATAGCAATAGTTAAAATGGATGTACTCCCTCGTGTTAATTTTTATTCTTCTATGATACCTCTTGCTCCTCCTATTGGGTTTTGGAAAAAACTTCACACGTCAATCTCCAAATTCATATGGAAAGGAAAGAGTCCTCGTTTAAAATTCACAACTCTCCAACGAGACAAGACACAGGGAGGGCCGGGTCTACCAAACTTTAAGGTGTACTTCCGGTCCTTTGTGTTACGTCCTCTCTCTACATGGCTCAACCCTAGTTCTTCAGCCTCTTGGAGACCAATTGAGGAAAATTTATCGTCGCCTCATAGACTACAAGACCTAGTGTATTCCAACATACCATTGAAAAAAGCCAAATTACATTTAGGCCCTATAATTTCATTTCTACTTGTAACCTACCGTACTGTAATGAAGCAGACGCATGCAGATCTTAAATGGCACAATCACTCACCAATTTTCAATAATTTCTCCCTTCTTTCTGGCAACATACCTTTCTCATTTCCACAATGGAAGACCAGGGGAGTAAATATATTAAAGGACCTGTATGGTGATAGTGGCTTACGAGCCTTTAACGATTTACGCGCTGAATATGATCTCCCGGGCTCATCGTTTTTTTTCTATTTGCAGTTGAGGTCAGCCATGCGGACATATGGTGTACCATGGGGATTAACGCTCCCTACACACCCTCTTCATAAAATATTGGCTTCAGTGGGATTAACACGAGGGATGGTTTCTAAACTTTACACATTTATTTCTGTACCATGTAAACATTTATCAGTAGAAGCTGCATGGCGTAGGGACTTAACCGATATAAATGACAAAGAGGTTTCCTGGGACACAGTGTGGAAAAATTTGTGTGGTACATCTAAAAATCCAGATCATCAATTAATACACTATAAATTTGCCCACAGGATGTACCTCACCCCTAGAAAGCGTCACTCTATGAAGATCATTACATCTCCCAATCTGTGTCCATCTGGTGTCCATCTGGTGCTCTGGGTTCATTCTTGCATATGTACTGGAAATGCCATGATGTGTCTCAATTCTGGAAGCAAATATCTCTCACCTTAAGCGACATTCTTGAAGTTAGGATTCCACTCTCACCTATTTTATTTTTATTAACTGATGACTCCTCTTTAAATCTGTCTTTGCAACAGAAACGTATTTTATGGGCTGGTCTTACTGCAGCCAAGAAAATGCTGGCCTTAAGATGGCAACCACCGCACTCCTTGACTAAACAACAGTGGGCTAACTCGATGTTAGAAATTATCTTGATGGAGGGGTCCATGGCCCGAATGCACGGGGCCAGCTGTAAGACCCTCAGAGCGTGGGATGCAGCTTACAATCTAGTTAAAGATAAGACATAGAGTGACCGACAGTAACTTTGTTTTTTTTTTGTTTTGGGGGAAAGAGATCAGGGGTGGGGGGTATTTACGGGTCGCCTTGGGAAGGGAGGGGGGATATAGGGTTGTGCATTAGACCTGGAATGATGGTTTTGTATATGTACCTGTGTATGGGGGAAGGGGGATGTATAAAAGGGATACAATTAATGATATGTAACATCTTTCTCTATACCTTTTCAATAAAAAAGAATTGATCACAAAAAAAAAGAAAAAAATGTCACAGTAAAGCATGTCAAAAAAAAAGTCATAGTACATTATGTAGAAAAAAAGTCATAGTATAGTATGCAAAAAAACGTCATAGTATAGTACGAAGAAAAAAATGTCATAGTATAGTATGTCGGAAAAATGTTTTTACAGTAAAGCATGACGACAAAAAGTCATGATGTATTTTGTCAAAAAATAGCCAAAAAAAGTCATAGTATTGTATGTCAGAAAAATTTTTCAAAGTATAGCATTTTGAGAAAAATGTCACAGTATAGCATTTTGAAAAAAAAGTCATAGTATATTATATGAAAAAAAGTCATAGTATAGTATATAAAAAAGTCATAGTATAGTATATAAAAAAAAAAGTCATAGTATGGTATGTCAAAAAATTCATAGTGTCAAAAAAGAGTCATTAAAAAGTCGATATAAAATGTCGAAAAAAGTCATAGTATAGCATGTCGAAAAAAGAGTCATAAAAAAGTCATAGTAGGTATAGGGTTCAACAAAAAGTCATAGTACATTATGTCAAAAAAAGTCATAGTATACTATGTTGGAAAAAATGTCACAGTAAAGCATGTCTAAAAAAAGTAATATTATAGTATGTTAAAAAAAAAGTCATTATGCTGTCCTCACTCAAAGTTGTTGCAGGCAACGTGTTTTTCAGCACCACTTCCTGTTATTCTTTGTTTACAATGACCTCACTTCCTCTTCAGTACAGCTATTTGCACACGCCACTAGGTGGTGCCAAAGGACATAATAGGAAACACAACACACTGGTTTCAATACAGTCATAGTATAATATATATATAAAAAAAAGTCATAGTATAGCATGTCAAAAAAATAGTTATAAAAAAGTCAAAGTATAGTATGTTAAAAAAAAGTCATAATATAGCATGTCGGAAAAAATGCGGATCGTGGCTCCACGGTCATATCTGGTGGAGGTCGAAGGCTCCCTCTATCGTAGCAATCATGTGGATCTGTGTGGGGCTGAGCCAATGCCATCACAAAACCCGAGGGTTGGTTCAGAGGGGCCTCCATCTGAAGGTAATAGCCAGAGTGAGATGGCGGAGGGTGAGTGGACATGCATGTTCTCCCATCAACCTGCTCCCAGCATGCGCTACAGCAGCCTGCATGCCTCTGAACCACCACAGACGTTGGACACACCCGCTGTCTCATCTTCACCTCATTCCCCTGCTCTGTCTCGTTATGACTGTCAGATACGGCCTCCCAGCAGACTGAACCTGTAAGCTAAAGCCACATGGGCTGTTTACTACAAAGCCTGTGTAGCCGGAAAAAACAAATGTTTCTAATGTTCAGTGTTCAGTGTTCGGACTGTTTGTTGGTTGTTTTGAAAATGTTTCTTACCGAGGATTTATCCTAGTTCAGTAAGAAAAAGGGAGGAGCATAAGAAGAGCTGAGTTATTTAATTGTATTATAAAATATGATTTTCTGTTGTGCGAATATAAAATTAATTTATGGTGCTGTTATGCTAGACCACCCCGTTAATACAGGTGCGTGCGGGAGTATAGCCTAAAAAGTTTTTGACCACAGTGAAAATGTTTTTGAAAGGCTAAACGCCAACAATGGATTGAAGCAGAATATTTTTGCTAGATATAAACATGTTGTGAATTTTGGAAATGATTGCATCTATCTTTTATCAATAAATGTTGACTTTTGGCCTGAGGACTGAGCCGATGAACGTTTTTCCCTCCTAGTGCCGCTGTTGCTGCTGGTTTCCTCAGTAGCTGCTGGGATCCTGCTGGTCTTGGTGGTGGTCTTGGTGCTGGTCTGTCTGGTCTGCAAGAGAAGACGACGAGCCCAGCAGCCCGGAGCCCTTGTCCAAACTCAATGTCGGTGCTCACCAGGACACAGTACATTACATGAAAAGACTAACTGTTGCCTTTAGCTTTCCATTTTTTCATAATACATTTTCATCCAACGTTTGTGTCTGAATGCTTGTAGAGATTTTTTCTGATTTGAAACATTTTACACTGATGCTTGTGTTTCAGTGGCTGTCACAGTCAGGAACGATTACGTAGATGACACGAATGACGACGCGGAGGATGACTACGAGAATGTTAATCGAGTGGACATCGTGAAGAAACTCAAAGAGGAAGCAGGGAGAGTGGAAGAAGAGGAGAGTGATGATTACGAGCAGCCAGAGAGTGACGAAGATCATGATTATGAGGAAGTGGGCCATGCACATGTCTGTTTCAGAGCAGAGGAAGACAGAAAAGAAGAAGAAGAAGAAGAAGAAGAAGAAGAAGAAACAACCAGTGATCATGAAGATGACTATGAAAATGTAACCCAGCCAGATGTTGGCGAACAAGCTGTGGACATTAATGGAGAACATGATATTTATCAAAACTTTTGAGGTGTCCAATGGTCAACAGTGGATAAAGCACTGATTTTTCAGCCTATTCGCACAAAAAGGAGTATTAATGCCATGATAATACGCAAGGTGTTTAGCGTGCAATAAGAACGCCTTTCTCGATTTCCGTGTCTTTTGTACGCCATGTATCCTGTACTGACCGCAATGTAAACACATCCACGTATAAATCCTACAGTAAGAGTTTGTTTTGTAAGTTACTTTACTGGTTGTCACATGTTTTTTATTGATATTTGTGACATTTTTTCTGTAGTTGTGTTATGTTGTTTCTGGATGTTTGACTTAGTTTAGTCACTTATTTTAAGCCCAACCATGATGTTTTCCTGAACCCTAACTAAGTGGTTGTCTTGTCTAAACGTAACTGTGGTCGTTTGTGTGGCGTACAAAAGTTACGGCTCCGGCCGTATGTTGAAATGTATTTGTCAAAGAGTGAGTGTCCTCCTTCTTGTGAGGATCTTTGTGTGACTGTTTTGTGTGAGAGTGAGTGTCCTCCTTCTTGTGAGGATCTTTGTGTGACTGTGTTTTGTGTGAGAGTGAGTGTCTTTGCGTGGTGAGGATCTTTGTTTTCCTTATTAGGTTCTCGCTCTCTGATTGGCTGGAGGTGTGGGTTCGGTCTGGGCTGTGTTGGCTGCTGATTGGTCCCTCCATCATCCCGGCAGTTTAAAATGCTCTGGTTCCCAGCAGTCCAGTGACAGATACTGACAGCAGCCTCATTCTGTCCTTGGCCTCCAAACCTTTGTGTTTAACTTGTGAATTACTGTGGATTTAGTAGCCTTTAGTTTTTGGTAGATTGTATAACTTGAAATAGTCTTTTTTCTTTGTTTCAAAAATAGTAAATTGTTTGGTAGGGGTGAACTGCCGTTTTCTTTTATTAACTTTTTCTCCTGTTCATCTGCTGTATCCTAGGGAGCCAGACTCAGTCATTGTATTCTGTTTGTTTGATTATTTTTGTTTAAGGTTAGTCAGGGTGTTTAAAAGATAGATTTTGTTTGTTGTTTTGGCCTTAGTTTACCCTGAGTTCATTTGTCTCATTGTTTTGTTTGTTGAATTGAGTTTGGTAATAAACCTTTTTACTTAAATCAAAAATCTAGTCCTGAGATTGTGGTTTGGGGACCGGGGACAGAAAATTCTTCATATTTTTATGTTGCGCTCTGACCCCCCTAGACAGGGGCGTAACAACAAATGACACATGAAAATGCTTAATGCGTACTCGTAACAAACAGAATGTCCGTGTAATGTCGTGGTATTTATACGCTTTCCCGTGAAACTGGTTTAGATTTTTTGACCCACTGCAAAGGATTGCTCCAAGTTAGCAGCTATTCATTCACTTCTCATAATTTTTAATTGAATAGCCTATACATAGATGAACTAAAACTGTTTTAATTGTATAGGTCTAATGAAGCGTTATAGCTCTAATGAAGCTTCATAGGCATAATGAAGCTTCATAGGCCTAATGTAGCTTTATCGGTCTAACAAAGCTTTATAGGTCTAATGAAGCTTTATAGGCCTAATGAAGCTTTATAGGTCTAACGAAGCTTTACAGGCCTAATGAAGCTTTATAGGCCTAATTAAGCTTTATAGGTCTAACCAAGCTTTATAGGTAAATTAAGCTTTATAGGCCTAATGAAGTTTCATAGGCCTAATGAAGCTTTATAGTCCTAATGAAGCTTCATTCAGAGACCAAGCAGTACTCCTTTGATGGAGTTGCACTAACTGGCTTCATGTTCCCCAAAAACGATAGATTATGATACAGGGCAACATGACCAGCTAATAATGATATTTTGTTTTATTGGTGAAAATTCTTATACTCAAATACGCAAATACGTTTTAAGGTTGTTTTAAAGGCAATAAGTGTATTTCCTAAAATGTTGAATTTCTTTCAGTGTAAAAATAAATTGTTAATACATGTTTGTTTTTTTCAATAATTATTTATTTGGAGACATTGACACTGTACAATGTTCAAGGGATGTATATATTTGTAGCATGATGTGGTGAGAAACATACACTTAAAAGAGTGTTTCCATTTTTTTTTTTTAAGTGTACATATATAACAAACGTCCCACCTGTCTCACCCGCCTATTCATGGGGTTCACACCTACATGCATAACATATTCCCAAGAAGCCTATACATTTGGGGTGCCATGTGGAGGGAAACAGAGCACCATGTCAGATTGACAGCAAACTAATATTGATAAATATAGAAATAGTGAGAGTAATTGGTTTAAAGCAATGTTGCAAGCATTCTATTTGAGAAAAAAATATATACATGTATATATGCATACACACGCACATATACCTACATGTACATACCCATACATATACATATATATTGCATATAAATACACACATACATATACCCACATGCATGTACTGTATATATAAATAAGATAAAGTGGTTAGAATAAAACAAAGTGAATAAGTCAGGATGATAGTTAGACTATACTGTAAGTTGAAGTCTACGAGGTTGAGTGTCCTAAATTGACTGGAACTGCTGAAGGGTGTCAGGTAGAGTCTTCAGTTTGTCTAAATGAGTCAGATCTCAGACCGATAGGAATTTGTCTCTGGACCCTCTAAGTGAGTATTTTATCCTTTCTAGCTGTATAAAATGGATCAGGTCACCCAACCACGTAGATGCTTTAGGTGGGTTAGTTGATTTCCAGTGTAGCAATAGTCTTCTGCGTGCAAGTAGCGTTGTAAAAGCAATAATGGTTTTATGTCTTTTCCTTACTCTAGAGTATTTTCCATCTGTGAAGCCAAATCTAGCTGCTGCTGCATTAGGTTGTAAATCAATGCTACGTGCCTCTGAGAGTGTTTTAAAGATCACAGACCAGTAAGTTATGACCAGAACATATGGGTCAGATTGGCAGGGGTATTATGACACCTGTCACAGCGTGCATTTGGGTATATTTTGGCTAGTCTTGCTTTGGAAAAGTGAGCTCAATGTAGAACTTTGAATTGTATAATATTTAGTTTTGGACATGAGGTACTGTCATTTCACTCTTTGTAGAGCACAGTTCCAAATATTATCTTCCATGTCCTCTCCTAGTTCACCTGCCCAGGTATGTTTTTTAGAGAAGCAATACAGTCATATAATCTTGAAAGTAGCCTTTTGGAGTTAAAAGGGATCTCCAGCACCTCATCTAAACCTGAGACGGAGGGTATATTTGGGAAGTTGGGGTCATGACGCTGAAGGAAATGGCCGACTTGGAAATACCGAAATAAGCTGGACTGGGAGAGGCTGAATTTGTGTGATAGGTCATCAAAGCTTGCAAATACACAGTTTATGTACACATCCTTGAAATTAGAGATGCCTTGTCTTTGCCAGAGAGAGAATGTCAAGTCTAATCTACTTGGGGGTAAAAGGTGATTATTGCATAGAGGACTTGTGTTGAGGAATTGTTTGAACCCAAAGTTCTGTCTAAATTGAAACCATATCTTGAGGGTGTTGATGACGATTGGATTATCAGTAAAGTGTGGAATGGAGAGGGGAAGACTGGAAGTGTCCAGGGATCTCATTTATAATCGTTGCGTATGCACAAAACGAGGCCTGAAATGTGCGTACGCCACTTCCCACGCAACAGTTGTGATCTATAAAAACAAACTTGACGGGAGAATGTGCGCACCGGTACGGAAACTTTGACCCGTGCGTACGCACATTATGGAGGCACCGAGGTAGGGGAAACTGGCGACACAGACGGTGAGGTGGTGAATTGAAGCCAGACTGTAGACATTAAATGTCATTATACCTATAATGATGCCTCTCACATTTAACTTCACTTCATACTTATATCCACTTTATCATAAACATTTAAAACAGCAGTGTTATTTGTGCTAGTGAGCCATAACTTTTCCATAAGCACCTTACAAATGTAAAAGATATCAGCCAACTCAAATTAAATTCTGCTCAATATCTCATCAGCGCTGTCTCACCGTCAATGTCCCTCCACCTCCGTAGCTCAGAGTAGAGGGCCGGACTACCGACACTCGCAGTCAGCTGTGGAGCAGCTGATGAAATCATCATCATCGGTTATAGAAATCCAAGATTATTCAAATAGTATTAAAGAATGGCAGAACAGAGCGCCAATAGTTTTAATAATATCTTCTAATAGTGTGCAGATATCACCAAGTACCATATTAGTTTTCATAAAGTTGTTGTGTAAAATCACTGCAGTGAACATGACATGACTTATTAATCTATTTATGGCTTATTAGATGGGGATAGACAAACTAGACATAGACAAAATGAAAACAGCAATCCGATGCAACTATCAGACTGTCTCAGTGCGCCACCGCGATGCGCCACACACTCTGCCTCCTCCAGTCACCTCCATCCGGCACATCTTCACCAGTCACCTCCACCAGGCACATCTTCACCAGTCACCTCCACCCGGCACATCTTCACCAGTCACCTCCACCCGGCACATCTTCACCAGTCACTTCCACCCGGCACATCTTCACCAGTATGGAGAGTGTAAATTAACAAAGTGTGGAAATAAAGCCAGTGACAGCTCTCACACAACCGTTACACTCCATATCCTCATTATCATTATCAGTCCTAATCATAATGCAGGACAAGTTCACCATAACAACTTAAATAAATAGATAAATAGTGTTCACCTGTCAAACTTCCTTTTTCTAATGATATCCATGTGGGGGATATTACTGATTGTCTTGATCATTTTGGCAAGTTGTGAATCGATCAGTTTGATGCTGTAAACATATAAACATAGCAGTGACACTCGTAACATGCTGCATGGTGGATATACCGGCACTGAGCACTACGTGAATGAGAGAATTAGGAGGTAACGAGTGTTCAGAGACCTCCTCACCTACAAGCACCTCGTTCTCTATCGTATCGAGACTATCTCTCCAGCTTACATATTCCATATGTATGGGGAATGATCTCACCTAGGTCAGGTGACGTGGATAGTTTTTAAGACACACCGGCACTGCCGGATGACCGAGGTACCGGGGCTTCCAGGACGTATTGCGAAAGTCGCTAACGCGTCCAGAGGCTGTGCCGTTAAATCGGCTGCAGCTGCGAATGTTGACCGGTGTGGGTGTGTGTTCCTGTCCTGCTCCGGCAGGTACAGAACACGTAGTCCGCGGCTACACGCTGTAGTCGCAGCAGTGAGGCGCCACCTTTGGCTGTCACAGTCCCGGCTGCAGCAGGAAGACCGAGACACACTTCTACGGTTTCCTGTTGAGCCCTCTGCCATGTTTGGTTCGGAAAGGTAAGTATGTCGCAACAGGCCAGGGAAGCCCGGCACGATGCTGGGGAGATGTCGGCACCTCAACCCCAGGGCCTGTTACGCAGCCCCAGTGGGGTCCAGAGGACCTTAGACCCCAGCTGGAGACGTTTCATAGGCAGAGGGCTCGGTGGCAAGGAAGGAAAGGGGGGCGTGACCGAGGTCAGAGACCCTCTAGGCCATTCCCTCGCTCCTGACGGTGTGCCGAACCCAGACCGCCACTGGCCCTTCTTGGCACGAGACGCGGCATGGACGCAAGTCCCTGAGTTTTTCCACCATGACCCAGGGATACAGGTTGCAATTTCTGTGCAGTCCTCCTCTGGCAAATTCAGCTCCTCGGGCTAAATTGGTGGACCCGAAGCACAGGGAAGTGCTGCGGGCAGAGGTGACATCACTCCTGTCCAAGGGAGCCATAAGAGAGTTGGAACAGGGCGACCAGCAAGCAGGGTTTTACTCCCATTATTTCCTTGTCCCCAAACGGGACGGGGGACTCCGACCAATCTCGGTCCTCAGGGGGCTCAGCAAGTATCTCCGTCCCCTGAGATGCAAGATGCTGACTGTTCCGAGGGTGAGACAGGCAGTCAGCCAAGGCGACGGGTTCGCTACAATCGACCTTGAAGACGCCTATTTTCAGATACCAAAAGAAAGAGAGATCTGGGAAAATCACTGGCGCTTCCTGAGGTTCGAGTTCAAGGGCAGGACCTAAGAGTTTCGAGTCCTCCCCTTTGGTATCTCTTCTGCCCCTCGAACTTTCACGAGGTGCATGGATGCTGTCCTAGCACCTCTTCGGCGGCTGGGCCTCAAGGTGTTGAATTACCTGATGTGTCCATGCTCCTGGAGCACATCAAGGGTTTAGGCCTACGCCTCAACACAAACAAAAGCAGGTCGGAGCCCGCCCAGGTGACACAGATGGCCTGTCTCTCCCAGTTCCGGTTAACAGCAAAGGTCAGCTTGAGACTGCGTCTCTGCCTCATGGGCCTGATGACAGCTGCTGTTCAGGTGGTACCCTTGGCACTTCTGCACATGCGGCCTGTGCAGAGGTGTCTCCTGAGCTTGGGGTTGTGCCCTCAGAGGTCCCTGTCAACCGAGGTGTCGGTCACCCGGTGGCTTCGTGTGGCCCTTCATTGGTGGGAGCACACAGGCAACATTGCAGTTCACGAACGCCGGGGTGTCAGCGTTCACTGGACTGGCCCCTGTACAGGTCAGCACATAAACGTGTTGGAGCTGAGAGCAGTTCACCTCACACTCATGCACTTTATGCCATGTCTCCGTGGGCATCAGGTGCTGGTAAGAACCGACAGCACCATAGCTGCAGCCTATGTCAACAGGCAGGGGGCGCCTGGGCTCTCCCCTCCTGTGTCGGCTGGCACACAAGCTTTGGACAGTGGGTGCACCCTCAGGTTCTGCCTCTGAGAGCGGTGCATGAGCCAGGCTCTACAAACACAGCAGCAGACCGGCTGTCCAGAGGAAGTCTGGACCCGGGGGAGTGGAGGCTACACCCCGAGGTTGTATCGGAGATCTGTTGCCGGTTGGGTACAGTGGACGCAGATCTGTTTGCCTCCAGGGAGACGACACATTGCCCTCTGTTCTTCTCCCTGGGGAGGGACAACCCCCCCTCTCGGGACGGTCGCTCTGGCGCATCCATGGCCTCAGGGCCAACTGTATGCCTTCCCTCCATACAGCCTTCTCCCGCCTCTTCTTCGGAGCAGGCGGAGAACAGGAGAGTGATTCTGGTGGCCCCAAACTGGCCCCACATGACATGGGTTTAAGCCGGCATTCCACCTCTCCTGCACGGAGCCCCATGGGAGCTTCCAGTCAGGAGAGACCTGCTGTCTCAGGCATGGGGGTCACTGTTCCACCCCTTCCCCCGGGGTCTCAAGCTCTGGGCCTGGCCCCTGAGAGGACAGGGTTCCTCGCTATGGGGTTTCCAGAGCAGGTAGTCACAACCCTCCAAGGGGCTCGGGCGCCCTCAACTAGGGCAGCCTACTCCTATCGGTAGGGTGGTGTTCCTGTCATGGTGCGAGGCAAACCAGGTGGACCCTTTGGCCTGTACGGCTCAAGACATCCTGCAATTCTTGCAGGAACAGTGAGATGCGGGGAAGTCCTCCACCACCCTCAAAGGTATGGTGGCAGCTATTAAGGCTGCTCGTGTCGGGGAACTCAGACTCCCCGAGAGCGTCTGTGTTCTGATCTCACAGTTCCTCAAAGGGGCTCATAGGCTTACAGCTCATAGTAGAGGGCCGGCTGCGCCCCTCTGGGATTTGGACCGCGTCCTGGGGGCATTGCAGCACCCCCTTTTTGAGCCTATTGCATCTGCAGAGCTGGAATGGCTGTCACTTAAAACAGCCTTCCTTCTGGCAGTGACCTCTGCAAGGAGAATAGGGGAGCTGCAGGCTCTTTCTATTCATCAAAGCTGCTGCAGGTTTCTGCCGGATGGTGCGGGGGTGATCCTTCGCCCTAATCCGGCTTTCCTCCCTAAAATACTCTCGGAAATGCACATGAGCCAGTCAGTTGAGCTTTGTCATTTCCCACAGAGAGGGAGGGAGCCGACTGACAACAGCCGATACTATGCCCGGTTAGGACCCTGGCGATGTACATAAAACAAACGCAGGTGTTTAGACAAACGGACCAGTTGTTGTTTGTTTCAAACCGGAGTGTTTGGGTAGGCCACTGTCGAAGTCAAGGTTGTCCCGTTGGGTTGTTGAGACAATCCAACAGGCTTACATGGAGACGGATGGGCCGTTGCCACCAGGGGTGCGTGCACACTCGACACGAGGTGTAGCGACCTCATGGGCACTGTGGCGGGGTGCCTCTCTAGATGAGATTGCACGGCAGCCACATGGTCAGCTCCATCTACCTTCACCCGATTCTACCGCTGAAATGTTGCAGCTGGCACCTCCTCTGGCGAGTTGGTGCTGGGTGCAACCCGGAGGTGACTTGATCCTACCTGCCCATAGGGCTGGGCCTCCTTATCAGGTCCCCCTGTTGGGGTGATAAGTGTCTCCCCTCAGTCAGCTTAGCGTCTTGCGGGCTGACCTGAGCGGCTTTCCTCCCAGTAGAGGCCTTAGCGTCTGCAGGGCCTGTTAACTGGTTGGAGTGTAGTGGTGTACATTTGTAAACAGTTTGTCTGTTGAGGTGTACATTATTATTGGTCTGCACCATCTCCTCACGGTGTGTCTTACAGAGTTCCCCATACATATGGAATATGTAAGCTGGAGAGATAGTCTTGATACGATAGAGAACGTTTGGTTACGGTGTAACCTTTGTTCTCTGAGTGAGAGACTATCTCTCCAGTATGAGGCCGCTCGGAGACACGTTACGATCAAAACTAGCAATGATCCCACGCCAGCGCATGCACTTTGTAGACTCGCGTCTGGGCGTGGCCGGCAGTGCCAGTGTGTCTTAAAAACTATCCACGTCACCTGACCTAGGTGAGATCATTCCCCATACATATGGAATATGTAAGCTGGAGAGATAGATACACCGTAACCAAACGATCTGTGTCAGAAAAACTCCTTTTCTCTGTCTTCCTCTCGGTAGACGCCGTGATTCACCGTAAAGGTCTACCGATCAACAGGCTCATTTACATGCAGAAACATTCATGAGGTGCTTTGCATCGACCATTTATGGTTGAATGTGGCCGTGTAGAGGGCGGAATATTAGGCGGATCCACGTGCAAACATTTCCTGTTGGACTGTGAATTATAAAGGGAACATTGCCTGCAGGTGTGCGTACGCACAGTTTTATAAGTCTGATTTGTTTTTGGCGCACGCCATTTTCGTCTTTTGTGCGCACGTACATTTTTAGTATGGATCCTACTGTTTTATAAATGAGACCCCTGCTCCGGAGCAGGTTAGGTGTGCAGCATTAGTTGCCATGGCGATCTAGCCGGGAGAGCCACCTTTGTGACATTGAAAACTCTGGCTTTAGACTCAACATACTTGCTAACCCACTAACCTCGCTTCGTGGGACACCCCTCTGTTGAACTTTCTTTTGATCAACAACAATTTTAAGAGGCTGAATTAGCGACGGATGTGTTGCTTTGGTGCTGCAGCCTTTGCTGAAAAACAAAAAAAGCCAGAAAGAGAAAAAGGAAGTGTTCCAGGAAGGACTGAGCAGTGTGAAATGTTTCTGGGCACCGCGGTTTTAAGTTCAGTTTTCTGTCTGTTTTGTCACTGATAAGTAGTACAGAGCAGCCTCAGTGTCAGCCATGGGGAGCGTGGGAAACCTTCGCTATTTGTCCTTCGGTAAGACATATATATAGTATAGCAGTTTTATTGTATGGCATAGACATGAAGTCAGTTTAAAGCTCATTCTCTTTATTTGAATGTAATGAGCCATGCCTCTTTCTGTTCTCTCTATAGTCTCTTTTCTCTTGACTTCAACTTCACCTGCTGCAGGTCAGTCAATTCTAAGGAGAGATGCATAAAATCCTTTCAGTGTTCAGTTTACATTCTTTGTCAAATACTTACATATTGCATGTTATGCGTCTGACAGATGGTTGGATCAGATTGGCTGGGTCTGGGTCTACTCGGTGCTCTGGAAGAGTTGAAATCTATTACAACAGTTCCTGGGGAACAGTCTGTGATGACGGATGGGACTTAAATGATACTGAGGTAGTGTGCAGGGAGTTAGGCTGTGGTACAGCAGTGAGTGCCCCTCAGTCGGCCCACTTTGGTGAAGGAACCGGACCGATCTGGCTTGATGATGTGGGCTGCTCAGGAAGTGAAAGGTCTCTAACAGAGTGTCAGCATGGAGGATTTGGGACCCACAACTGTAAACACTCTGAGGATGCTGGTGTTATCTGTTCAGGTGAGAAAACTTTTGGATGAAGCGTTTTGAATAAGTGGATCCTTAGCTGTATATTTTAGACGCTCTAGTCTTTTTGGCTTGTGATGAGCTGTTCAGATGCAGCACTGAAAAAAGAGCTGGTAACCACACCCCGCAGCCTGATTTTAGAGTGTGAAATGTTGCTCAATAAACTGATAATTAAACTGTAATGAAAGCAAAGAAGTTTATTGAGTGTTTGATCTACTGTGAAAAACATCACATCTTACTCGCAGTCTGTGAGTGATGCAAAGTATGTAAATTAACCCCCTGAGACCCGCCCATGATCCCGACCGACTTCATTGTCTTTCAGAGGCTGTATATCACATGAAACTAGAAAACCTGATGAATCCATTGCTACCAACCATGTCATGTCATTATCAGCTCATCAGGAAGGAGGCTGAATAACGCTCCAAAGTTAGGCTAAATGTCTTCAGGGAAAAACTGTCATGGCCATTTTCAAAGGGGGTCCCTTGACCTCTGACCTCCAGATATGTGAATGTAAATGGGTTCTATGGATACCCACGAGTCTCCCCTTTACAGACATCATATGCAGTATAAATGTGTTACTGTCTCCTATTCTAAAATGGTGTATCTGAATATTTCTGCATACTGGGGTCCCTAAACAGTGTTGAATTCCATAAATTGGGTCTCACTGTAAAGCTGAGACTCTGGTGGATCCAATGACAACAATATTCTTGTGTGATGATGTTAGTCCCCATAGGAGACATTTCATTGACCTCCCTGTATAAAATGACCTGTGGTGACCTCTAGGATAATCACAGCCTCATGAAACTTTACAGCCACAAACTAGAGACCTAGAGCATTCAGAGGATGGATGGATCAAACTAGAGACCGAGAGCATTCAGAGGATGGATGGATCAAACTAGAGACCTAGAACATTCAGAGGATGGATGGATCAGACTAGAGACCTAGAGCATTCAGAGGATGTACCAAACAAGAGACCAGGAGCATTCAGAGGATGGATGGATCAAACTAGAGACCTAGAGCATTCAAAGGATTGATGGATCAGACTAGAGACCTAGAGCCTTCAGAGGATGGATGGATCAAACTAGAGACCTAGAGCATTAAGGGGATGGATAGATCAGACTAGAGACCTAGAGCATTCAGAGGATGGATGGATCAAACTAGAGACCTAGAGCATTCAGAGGATGGATGGATCAGACTAGAGACCTAGAGCATTCAGAGGATGTACCAAACAAGAGACCAGGAGCATTCAGAGGATGGATGGATCAAACTAGAGACCTAGAGCATTCAAAGGATTGATGGATCAGACTAGAGACCTAGAGCCTTCAGAGGATGGATGGATCAAACTAGAGACCTAGAGCATTAAGAGGATGGGTAGATCAAACTAGAGACCTAGAGCATTCAGAGTATGGATGGATCAAACTAGAGACCTAGAGCATTCAGAGGATGGATGGATCAGACTAGAGACCTAGAGCATTCAGAGGATGTACCAAACAAGAGACCAGGAGCATTCAGAGGATGGTTGGATCAAACTAGAGACCTAGAGCATTCAAAGGATTGATGGATCAGACTAGAGACCTAGAGCCTTCAGAGGATGGATGGATCAAACTAGAGACCTAGAGCATTCAGAGGATGGATGGATCAGACTAGAGACCTAGAGCATTCAGAGGATGGATGGATTAAACTAGAGACCTAGAGCATTCAGAGGATGGATGGCTTTCCTAGCTAGATTGACAATAAGGGGGTTTCTGAGCAGTTTACACAACAAAAGTGATCACCATCCAATCACCGAAAAATGCAGAAATCTCAAAATGTCAAAAGTTTTTGATCCCAAATCACAGCATGACTTTTTCTATGGTGTTCCTCAAGGTCTTGGTGTCTTAAAGTGGTATTTTGGAGGGATTATTGATCATTTTGATAAATTCTTTAGTGGTAAAAATTGGTTAAATTTAGCATCAAATCTGTGGAACAAATGATATCAACACAAAAACTTCTGCAACAACTTATGAGACATAATAGAGCATGGGAACGGTCATCATATACTTCTATCATAATGTTCTAAACCCTTATACACTTTTACAATTTATTTAAATTAATTAATTTATGTTTATCTGATTTATGACTTGAACAACTTGACACACAGTGCTGAGCTGCATCTAAAATTAATCTTCAGGTTTCCAGCTTTCAGAGGATGTACACCACTTCTATGTGACATCTACTGTTAACCTGCTATCTCCCCTTAAAGACCTCCTGGACCCCCCTAAAGTAGACTAAAATAGATCTATTGTGGGTCTCAGATGGTTAATCAAAACCGGCAATGGTTTGTCTTCTGTGTTCTGTGGCTAGGTGCGCTGATCAGATTGGCTGGGTCTGGGTCTACTCGCTGCTCTGGAAGAGTTGAAATGTATTACAACAGTTCCTGGGGAACAGTCTGTGATGACGGATGGGACTTAAATGATACTGAGGTAGTGTGCAGGGAGTTGGGCTGTGGTACAGGTTCCCCTCAGTCGGCCCACTTTGGTGAAGGAACCGGACCGATCTGGCTTGATGATGTGGGCTGCTCAGGAAGTGAAAGGTCTGTAACAGAGTGTCAGCATGGAGGATTTGGGACCCACAACTGTAAACACTCTGAGGATGCTGGTGTTATCTGTTCAGGTGAGAAAACTTTTGGATGAAGCATTTTGAATAAGTGGATCCTTTTCTGTATATTTTAGATATCTAGTCTTTTTGGCTTGTGATGAGCTGCTCAGATGCAGCACTGAAAAAAGAGCTGGTAACCACACCCCGCAGCCTGATTTTAGAGTGTGAAATGTTGCTCAATAAACTGATAATTAAACTGTAACGAAAGCAAAGAACTTTATCGAGTGTTTGATCTACTGTGAAAAACATCACATCTTACTCGCAGTCTGTGAGTGATGCAAGGTATGTAAATTAACACCTAGAGCATTCAGAGGATGGATGGATCAGACTAGAGACCTAGAGCATTCAGAGGATGGATGGATCAAACTAGAGACCTAGAGCATTCAGAGGATGGATGGATCAAACTAGAGACCTAGAGCATTCAGAGGATGGATGGATCAAACTAGAGACCTAGAGCATTCAGAGGATGGATGGCTTTCCTAGCTAGATTGACAACAAGGGGGTTTCTGAACAGTTTACACAACAGAAGTGATCCTCATCCAATCGCCGAAAAATGCAGAAATCTCCAAATGTCAAAAGTTTTTGATCCCAAATGTATTTATTTATTTATTGTGCTGAGCTGCATCTCAGATTAATCTTCAGGTTTCCAGCTTTCAGATGATGTACACCACTTCTATGTGACACCTACTGTTAACCTGCTATCTCCCCCTAAAGACCACCTGGACCCCCTAAAGACCCCCTGGCCCTCCTAAAGTAGACTAAATAGGTCTATTGTGGGTCTCAGATGGTTTGTCTTCTGTGTTCTGTGGCTAGGTGTGCTGATCAGATTGGCTGGGTCTACTCTGTGCTCTGGAAGAGTTGAAATCTATTACAACAGTTCCTGGGGAACAGTCTGTGATGACGATTGGGACTTAAATGATACTGAGGTAGTGTGCAGGGAGTTGGGCTGTGGTACAGCACCGAGTGCCCCTCAGTCGGCCCACTTTGGTGAAGGAACCGGACTGATCTGGCTTGATGATGTGGGCTGCTCAGGAAGTGAAAGGTCTTTAACAGAGTGTCAGCATGGAGGATTTGGGAAACACAACTGTGGACACTCTGAGGATGCTGGTGTTATCTGTTCAGGTGAGAATTCTCTTTTAATGATTTTCAGCTAGACTTTTAATCTAGCTCCAAAGTACCATGAATATCTGTTAAATTTTTTTATGACAATCCATCCAATAGTTGTCAAGACATTTTTATTAAAAATTAAAAATACCAACCTCATGGTGGCGCTAGAGGTGTATTCACGGGAGAACCATGAATGTCTCTACCAAATTGCATGACAATCCATCAGGTAGTTGTTAAGACATTTATATTAAAGACTAAATATACCAACCTCATGGTGGCGCTAGAGGTGAATTCAGTAATGCGATCGTGAGTGATGGGTTGTATTTATTGTATGTGGGTTTTGGCAGGCAGCTGCTTCCCGCTATTAAGTACATGCTTATTGAAGAAAGATGAAAAAACAACACTAGTACAGCCAAGATCAACATATAATTAATTTCACATTATATATTGTTGTGTTTTCTTTCAGCAAGCCTCCAGAAGCCCAGCATCTCCATGAATCCCATTGGTAACGTTACCTGGGGTCAGGACGTAGCCATCACTTGCTCGATCTCAACTCAGCATGTAGGAGGAACATTCACCCTGCAGCAGACCTCAGGCTCCTTCAGAAAGACCCAAACATCAAGTACCAATTCTACTTCCTTCAGCATCTTACAGGTGGACTTTGACAACGAAGGATCGTACCAGTGCCAGTATCAGACAACGGTTTCAAGTCGAGACTTCAGCTCCCCCCTAAGTGATTCTCTCAGACTCTCTGTTAGAGGTAAGACAAATGAATGAATAAATAAAATAAGACAACACAACACATAACATAGAATAGCAATACCAAGAATAATCCAACAGAAAGAAACATAGTCCAGTACAGTAATATAGCAAGGCCATTAAATCTGGCTGAGGACACTAAGGTCATGTCCTCTGTGTTGTCTCTGAGAACTACTTTCTACAATTACAGACACATTACAAAAGATTGGTTTCTTAGAGGGATAGTTCTGATCTTTTGAAGTATGAGGTACTTCTCCATAGTGTGTATTACCTACAGTAGATGACAGTCAGCACGCCCCCAGCTTGGAGAAACAGACAGGAGTACACCTAAAACACAATACAAACACACAATACCACAAACAAGCTAAAAAACTAAAGTCCTGGTTATGGTCATGCTAAAAGATTTTATCAAGACTGCTTTTGGGATTGCTGCAGACCTAATTAGGTCTTAGACTTAAGTCTCTAGGAAAAAAATGCAATTTATAAAACTCACTGATTAACGTAAAAAGGGTCGTGTCTAGAAGGTAACCCAAAAATTGCAAAATCTGATCTGAGTTCTGCAGAAACTCTCGCGAGACTCGCTGCCCAGAGACTTATCCTAACCTTAACCATCTTGGGGTTTCCCTTGTAGAAACTACCATCTCACAGATTTCCATTCAAATACATTTCTCTTAAAGCTTCAGTAGTCAGCATGTTTATGACACCATTGGGCTAAAATCCCATAATAACCTTTCAGCATATTGTAATTCAGCCACTTGTTAACAACCGCTTTTTTTAAGTCACATAGAAGCTTTCACGAGTGGGATATTTACTGACACATTTTATATACATATACAGCAGGTAAAATAAGTATTGAACACATCACTATTTTTCTCAGTAAATATATTTCCAAAGGTGCTATTGACATAAAATGTTCACCAGATGTTGGTAACAACCCGAGTAATCTATACATACAAAGAAACCAAAACAAATAAGTTCAGAAATTAAGTTATGTGTAATAATGTGAAATGACACAGGGAAAAAGTATTGAACACGCTTATTGATATTTATTTAATACTTTGTACAAAAGCCTTTGTTGGTAATGACAGCTTCAAGACGCCTCCTGTATGGAGAAACTAGTCGTATGCATTGCTCAGGTGTGATTTTGGCCCATTCTTCCACACAAACATTATTCAAATCTTGAAGGTTCCGTGGGCCTCTTCTATGAACTCTGATCTTCAGTTTTTTCCATAGATTTTAAATTGGATTCAAGTCAGGTGATTGGCTGGACCATTCTAGCAGCTTTATTTTCTATCTCTGAAACCAATTGAGAGTTTCCTTGGCTGTGCGTTTGGGATCATTGTCTTGCTGAAATGTCCACCTCGTTTCATCTTCATCATCCTGGTAGATGGCAGCAGATTTTTATCAAGAATGTCTCGGTACATTTTTCCATTCATCCTTCCTTCAATTATGTGAAGTTTGCCAGTACCGTATGCTGAAAAGCAGCCCCACACCATGATGTTCCCACCTCTAAACTTCACTGTTGGTATGGTGTTTTTAGGGTGATGTGCAGTGCCATTTGTCCTCGAAACATGGTGTGTATTATGGCATCCAAAGAGTTCAATTTTGCTCTCATCTGACCAGACTATATTCTCCCAGTATTTCACAGGTTTGTCCAAATTTTGTGCAGCAAACTTTAAACGAGCTTCAACATTCTTTTTCTTAAGGAATGGAGTCTTGCGTGGTGAGCGTGCATACAGGCCATGGCGGTTGAGTGCATTACTTATTGATTTCTTTGAATCAATTGTACCTGCTAATTCCAGGTCTTTCTGAATCTCTCCACAAGTGGTCCTTGGCTCTTGGACAAATCTTCTGATAATTCTTTCACTCCTCTGTCAGAAATCTTGCGAGGAGCACCTGGTCGTGGCCAGTTAATGATGAAATTATGTTCTTTCCACTTCCGGATTATGGCCCCAACAGTGCTCACTAGAACATTCAGAAGTTTAGAAATGCGTCTGTAGCCAATGTCATCAGTATGTTTTACAACAATAAGGTTGCGAAGGTCTTGAGAGAGCGCTTTACTTTTATCCATCATGAGATGTTTCTTGTGTGACACCTTGGTCATGAGACACCTTTTTATAGGCCATCAGTTGGGACTGAACTAGTTGATATTAATTTGCACTGACAAGAGGTCGGATTGCTTTCTACTTACTGATAGATTTCAGCTGTTGTCTTGGCTTTCCATGCCTTTTTGCACCTCCCTTTCCTCATGTGTTCAATACGTTTTCCATGTGTCATTTCACATTATTACACATAACTTAATTTCTGAATTTATTTGTTTTGGTTTCTTTGTATGTATAGATTACTTGGGTTGTTACCAACATCTGGTGAAAATTTCATGTCAATAGCGCCTTTGGAAATATATTTACTGAGAAAAATGGTGACGTGTTCAATACTTATTTTACCCGCTGTATATACGTATTGGTCAGTCTATAATGCATACATTCACATCAACAGCATACATTTTATAATGACTTTATAACATAAAATAAAATCTCCTCAAATTGAAAGACACATGCAAAACCCTCGTCTCCTGAAAAATTCCATTCCCATACAAATAAACTGCATTCTCAATTACGTTTTGAGGAAAACACATTTTCTCACGGATTACAGTCACAGTTTTAAAAGGTTTTAAACACATGGTTATCATTGTAAAACAAAACAAAACAAAACAAAACAAAACAAAACTACTTGGTTAGGTTTAGACAACCAAACTACTTGGTTAGGTTTAGGTAACAAAACTACTTGGCTAGGTTTAGGCAATAAAACGAATTGATTAGGTTTATTCAACAAAACGTCTTGATTAGGTTTATTCAACAAAACTACCTGGATACGCGCAGGCAACAACTACTTGGATAGGTTCATGCAACAAAACTACTTGGCTAGGTTTTGGCATCAAAACTACTTGGCTAGGTTCTGGCAACAAAATTACTTGGTTAAATTTAGGGAACAAAACTACTTGGCTAGGTTTTGGCAACAAATATACTTGGTTAGGATTAGGCAACAAAACTACTTGGTTAGGTTTAGGCAATAAAACTACTTTGTAAGGTTTAGGCAACAAAACTATTTGGTTAAGTTTAGGCAACAAAACTACCTGGATACGTTCAGGCAACAAAATTACTTGGATAGGTTCAGGCAACGAAACTACTTGGCTAGGTTTTGGCAACAAAACTACTTGGTTAGGTTTAAGGAATAAATCTACTTGGTTAGCTTTACGCAACAAAACAACTTAGTTAGGTTTAGGCAACAAAGTTACTTGGCTAGGTTTTTGCAAGAAAAAACTACTTGGTTAGATTTAGGAAACAAAACTACTTGGCTAGGTTTAGTTAACACAACTACTTGGATAAGTGTAGGCAACAAAACCACGTGGCTAGGTTTTGGCAACAAACCTACTTGGTTAGGTTTAAGAAACAAATCTACCTGGTTAGCTTTTGGCAATAAAACTAATTGGTTGGGTTTAAGGAATAAATCTACTTGGGTAGCTTTTGGCAATAAAACTACTTGGTTAGATTTAAGGAACAAATCTACTTGGTAAGAATTAGGCAACATAGCAACTTAGTTAGGTTTATGCAACAAAACTACTTGGTTATGTTTAGGCACCAAAACTATTTGGTTAGGTTTTTGCAAAAATACTACTTGGCTAGGTTCTGGCAACAAAACAACTTTGTTAGGTATAGGCATAAAAACTACTTGGCTAGGTTTTGGAAACAAACCTACTTGGCTAGGTTTTGGCAACAAACCTACTTAGATAGGTTTTGGCAAAAAAATATACTTGGTTACAATTAGGCAACAAAACTTCTGGGTTAGGTTTAGGCAAAAAAACTACCTGGATAGGTTCTGGCAACAAAACTACTTGGCTAGGTTTTGGCAACAAAACTACTTGGTTAGGTTAATGCAACTAAACTACTTTGATAGGTTTAAGAAACAAATCTACTTGGTTAGCTTTTGGCAATAAAACTAATTGGTTGGGTTTAAGGAATAAATCTACTTGGTTAGCATTTGGCAATAAAACTACTTGGAAAGGTCTAAGAAACAAATCTACTTGGGTAGCTTTTGGCAATAAAACTACTTGGTTAGATTTAAGGAACAAATCTACTTGGTAAGAATTAGGCAACATAGCAACTTAGTTAGGTTTATGCAACAAAACTACTTGGTTATGTTTAGGCACAAAAATACTACTTGGCTAGGTTCTGGCAACAAAACAACTTTGTTAGGTTCTGGCAACAAAACAACTTTGTTAGGTATAGGCATAAAAACTACTTGGCTAGGTTTTGGCAACAAACCTACTTGGCTAGGTTTTGGCAACAAACCTACTTGGCTAGGTTTTGGCAAAAAAATATACTTGGTTACGATTAGGCAACAAAACTTCTGGGTTAGGTTTAGGCAAAAAAACTACCTGGATAGGTTCTGGCAACAAAACTACTTGGCTAGGTTTTGGCAACAAAACTACTTGGTTAGGTTAATGCAACTAAACTACGTTGATAGGTTTAGGCAACAAAACTGTTTTGTTAGGTTTAGGCAAAAGAAAAACGACCTATATAGGTTTAGGCAACAAAACTACTTGGCTAGGTGTTGGTAACACAATTACTTTGTTAAATTTAGGTAACAAAACTACTTGGTTAGGTTTAGGCAAAAAAACTACTTGGTTATAGGATTAGGCAACCAAACTACTTGGCTAGGTTTTGGCAAAAACACTACTTGGTTAGGTTTAAGGAACACATTTACTTGGTTAGCTTTATGCAACAAAACAACTTAGTTAGGTTTAGGCAACAAACATACTTGGTTAGGTTAAAGAAACAAATCTACTTGGTTAGCTTTTGGCAATAAAATTACTTGGTTAGGTTTAAGAAACAAATCTACTTGGTTAGCTTTTGTCAATAAAACTGCTTAGTTAGATTTAGGCAACAAAACTACTTGGTTATGTTTAGGCAACAAAACTACTTGGCTAGGGTTTTGCAAAAATACTACTTGGCTAGGTTCTGACAACAAAACAACTTGGTTAGGTTTAGGCAAAAAACTACTTGGCTAGGTTTTGGCAACAAACCTACTTCACTAGGTTTTGGTAACAAAACAACTTGGCTAGGTTTTGGCAACAAATATACTTGATTAGGATTAGGCAACAAAACATATGCTTAGGTTTAGGCAGTAAAACTACTTGGTTAGGTTTAGGCAACAAAACTACTTGGATAGGATAAGGAAATAAAACTACTTAGTTAGATGTAGGCAACACAAACTTCTTGGTTAGGTTTAGGCAACTAAACTACTTTGTTAAAATAAGGCAACAAAACTACTTGGCTATGTTTGGGCAACAAAACTACTTGGTTAGTTCTATGCAACAAAACAACTTAGTTAGGTTTAGGCAACAAAACTACTTGGTTAGGTTAAGGCAACAAAACTACTTGGTTATGTTTAGGCAACAAAGTTCCTTGGTTAGGTTTAGGCAACAAAACGTCTTGGTTAGGTTTAAGCAACAAAACTACTTGGTTAAGTTTAGGCAACAAAATTACTTGGTTAGGTTTAGGCAACAAAATCAAATGGTTAGGTTTACGCAACAAAACTACTTGGTTACATTTTGACAACAAAACCAATTGGTTATGTTTAGGCAACACAACTATTTGGTTAGGTTTAGGCAACAAAACCACTTGGTTAGGTTTAGGCAACAAATATACTTGATTAGGATTAGGCAACAAAACATATGCTTAGGTTTAGGCAGTAAAACTACTTGGTTAGGTTTAGGCAACAAAACTACTTGGATAGGATAAGGAAATAAAACTACTTAGTTAGATGTAGGCAACACAAACTTCTTGGTTAGGTTTAGGCAACTAAACTACTTTGTTAAAATAAGGCAACAAAACTACTTGGCTATGTTTGGGTAACAAAACTACTTGGTTAGTTCTATGCAACAAAACAACTTAGTTAGGTTTAGGCAACAAAACTACTTGGTTAGGTTAAGGCAACAAAACTACTTGGTTATGTTTAGGCAACAAAGTTCCTTGGTTAGGTTTAGGCAACAAAACGTCTTGGTTAGGTTTAAGCAACAAAACTACTTGGTTAAGTTTAGGCAACAAAATTACTTGGTTAGGTTTAGGCAACAAAATCAAATGGTTAGGTTTACGCAACAAAACTACTTGGTTACATTTTGACAACAAAACCAATTGGTTATGTTTAGGCAACACAACTATTTGGTTAGGTTTAGGCAACAAAACCACTTGGTTAGGTTTAGGCAACAAATATACTTGATTAGGATTAGGCAACAAAACATATGCTTAGGTTTAGGCAGTAAAACTACTTGGTTAGGTTTAGGCAACAAAACTACTTGGATAGGATAAGGAAATAAAACTACTTAGTTAGATGTAGGCAACACAAACTTCTTGGTTAGGTTTAGGCAACTAAACTACTTTGTTAAAATAAGGCAACAAAACTACTTGGCTATGTTTGGGCAACAAAACTACTTGGTTAGTTCTATGCAACAAAACAACTTAGTTAGGTTTAGGCAACAAAACTACTTGGTTAGGTTAAGGCAACAAAACTACTTGGTTATGTTTAGGCAACAAAGTTCCTTGGTTAGGTTTAGGCAACAAAACGTCTTGGTTAGGTTTAAGCAACAAAACTACTTGGTTAAGTTTAGGCAACAAAATCAAATGGTTAGGTTTACGCAACAAAACTACTTGGTTACATTTTGACAACAAAACCAATTGGTTATGTTTAGGCAACACAACTATTTGGTTAGGTTTAGGCAACAAAACCACTTGGTTAGGTTTAGGCGACCAAACTACTTGGTTAAGTTTTGGTAGGGTTAGGGTTATAGAGTTTGGTCATCCATCCATCTGCAACCGCTTATCCCGTTAGGGGTCGCGGGGGGGCTGGAGCCGATCCCAGCCGACATTGGGCGAAGGCAGGGTACACCCTGGACAGGTCGCCAGTCCATCGCAGGGCTGACACATAGAGACAGACAACCATTCACGCTCACACTCACACCTACGGGCAATTTAGAGTCCACAATTAACCTAACCTGCATGTCTTTGGACTGTGGGAGGAAACCGGAGTACCCGGAGAAAACCCACGCTAACACGGGGAGAACATGCAAACTCCACACAGAAGGGTCCCAAGCCGGATTCGAACCTGCTACCCTCTAGCTGTGAGGCGCCAGTGCTAACCACTGCACCACCGTGCAGCAGTTTGGTCATAGTGTAGAATGTATATAGCATTATATACTTTGTCGTAAAAAAAAAAAGTCATTGCATAGTATGGCAAAATTATTTTCATTGTATAGCATTTCGGGGGGAAAAAATCATAGAATAACATTGAAAAAAGTCATCGTATAGTTTGTCAAAAACTGTTACAGTGTAATATGTTGAAAAAATTCGTAGCATAGAATATCGAAAAAAGAGCCATAAAGAGTAATAGTATAGTATGTCAAAAAAAGTAATAGTACAGTACTTCGGAAAAAGTCATCATATGATATGTTGTAAATAGTCAAAGTATAGTATGTTGAATAAAAAATCATTGTATAGTTTGTCGAAAAAAAAGTCATAGTCTAGTATGTTGAAAACATAGCACAGTATATGGAAATGTTAAATAAAATTATAGTATACTGTGACGAAAAAAAGTCACAGTGTACTATATCGGAAAAAAGTAAAAGAAAAAAATACATCGCGCTCGCATGTGGCTGAAATCTCTGCTCCGCTGCCTGCTTGCCTTCACTCAGACAGCGCGCGCGTTCTCGCTGTCCCGCTCCACCTCTAGACGTGAACGCGCGCTCACTACACACTGCAGAAGAGTTAGTTTAGCTCTGAGAATATCTATTGAATATAAAAGTGGACGTTTGTGCAGAAATAAATGCTGCAGCTCCTCCAGACCAACAGAGGTTTCCCGTGTCTTGTGAAGTGACGGGGGTCCGCATCGAGAAACATTATCGTCTCCGACCGGTTGCCGGTGTCTTCCTGCTCACTCCGGCTGCGGTCGAGAGACGATAACGTTTCTCGCTGCGGAGCCCCGCTGCTTCAGAGCCCTGCTGCTTCAGAGCCCCGGCACCGGCGCTGAGGCAGGAAAAGCCAACACTAAGATCAGCATTGATTCATGGAGAGACCTTTGTCTGGTCAGCTAACATTACTGCCAAGCAGCTGAAATATAGAGCAGGTGAAATATAGAGTGATATTGTGGTTTTAGCTGACGTGTGTCGCTCCACTGTGTTGAGCGATGCTCATTCATGTCTATTTAGAGCGAGCAAGCGCGAACCTAACGCTGACTTTCGTTGACTTAACGGCCACAGGTGTCGCTGTTTACAAGCATTTCTGAAAGTTACAAATAGTCCCTTTAAGACTTGTTGAAAAAAAAGTAAAAGAATAACATCGAAAAAAGTTATAGTAAAATGTGGCGAAAAGTCACCATATGATATGTTGTAAATAGTCATAGTAATGTATGTCGAGAAGGTCATAATATAGCATGTAGAAAAAATGGCAAAAAATAACGTCGAAAAAAAAGTCATAGCATAGTATGTTGAATAAAATGATAGTATAACATGTCGGAAAAAAAGTCACAGTAAAATATATCGAAAAAAAGTCACGGTTTAGTATTAGTATAGCATCTCTAAAAAACTTTATAAAAAAGTCACAATGTAGTACGTCGAATAAAACGTCATAGTATAGTATATCGAAAACATCATAGTATAGTATGTCAAGAAAAAAGTCATATTATAGCATATTGAAAAAAATTCATAGTATAGTATGTCGAAAAAAAGTCATAGTATAGTATGTTAAAAAAGTCAAAGTATCATATGTTAGAAAAAGTCATAGTACAGTGTGTCGAAAATAGATCATAGTACAGTTATTCAAACAAATGTATTGGTATAGTATGTCGGAAAAGATTCATAGTATAGCATGACGAAAAAAGTCATAGAATAACATATAAAAAAATGCATAGTATGTTGTATGAAATGATAGTATATTATGACGAAAAAAAGTCACAGTATAATATGTCAGGAAAAAAGTCAAAGTATAGTATGTCGGAAAAAATCGTATTATAATATGTCGGGAAAAAAACGTAGTATAGTATATCAAAAATAATGTCATAATATAGTATGTTGAAAAAAAAGTTTAAAAAGTCAAGTATAGTTTGACCAAAAAAAGTCATAGCATTGAAAGAAAGTCATAAAAAATGTCAAGGTATAGTATTTCGATAATAGAGTCATAAAAATATCATAGTACAGTATTTCGAAAAAAAATCATAGTACAGTATGTAAAAAAAATGGAATTGTATAGTCTGTTGGAAAAAAATCATAGTACAGCATGACGAAAAAAAGTCACCAGTTGCTCACCATTTAGGTTCTTCTCAGAGCTGTAGTCTCTTAGAGTGGGTTAGGTCTGTGTGGCCTGCCTTCGCTGGTTCCTTTGTTTCCTTTATGTTCTAGTCAGCTGCTTGGCAGCAGTGTTTTAGTTTTAGTTTTTTCAAGATATATTGAGTGTAGGGAGCTTTCCTTTTTGGCCTGTTTTCATTTGCTGTGTCCCCTCTCCCTTTCAATCGCTTGCGATTTTTGTGGTTATCCTTCGGGTTTAACTTTTAGATTCCCTGGTCAGCAATTGCGTCCCTCTGCCCGTTCTTTTGACATGTATAGTACGTCAAAAAAAGTCATAGTATAATATGTCGACAAAATACATAGTATAGTATATCAAAAATGATGTCATAATGTATTATGCCGAGAAAAATTAAATTGTATAGTATATCTGAAATATATCTGTCAGAGAAAAATGTCATAGTATAATATGTAAAAGAAAAATCATAGTATAGTAAGTCAAAAAAAGTCAAAATATACTATGTTGAAAAAAGTCATAGTATGGTATGTCGACAAAAACTCATAGTATAGTATGTCGACAAAAACTCAGTATAGTGTGTCGACAAAAACTCAGTATAGTGTGTCGAAAAAAGTAATTGTATTATATGTCGAAAAAAAACATAGTATAGTATATCAAAAGCAATGTCATAAATAAAATTATTTTTTGTCGACGTACTATAGTATGTCGACAAAAAATGTATAATATTGTATGTAAAAAAAGTCATAGTATAGTGTGTCGAAAAAAGTCATAGTATAATATCTAAAAAAAAATCGTAGTATAATATGTCGAAAAAAAACATAGTATAGTATATCAAAAATAATTTCATAATATAGTATGTCAACAAAAAAGCCATAGTATAGTATGCCGGAAAAAAGTCATAGTATAGTATGTTTAAACAAAGTGATAGTATAATATGTCAAGGCATAGTATATCGGAAAAAAGAAAGTATAATATGTTGAAAAAAAAGTCATAGAATAGTATGTCAAAAAAAGAAGTCATAGTAAAATATGTCCAAAAAGGTCTTAGCATAATATATTAAAGCGCTTTGAGTGGTCGGAAGACTAGAAAAGCGCTATATAAAAGTAAGTCCATTTACCATTTACCATAATATGTCAAAAAGAGTATAGTGAGTCGAAAAAAAGTCATAGTAAAGCATATTCAAAACAAAAAATCATAGTATAGTACGTCGAAAAAAGAGTCATAGAAATGTCATAATACAGTATGTTGAAAAAAGTCAGTGTAGTATGTCAAAAAAATGACATAGTGTAGTGTGTCGAAAAAAGTCATAGTACAGTATGTCAAAAAAAAGGTCATAGTAATTCATGTAAAAAAAAAAGTTTAAGCAGTCATAGTATAGTTTGACCAAAAACAAGTCTTAGTTTTGTATGTCGAAAAAAGTCATATGAGAATATTTTGAAAAAAGTAGTCATAGTATAATATTTCGAAATAAAGTCATAATATAATATGTCAAAGAAATGTCATAGTACAGTATGTCAAAAAAAGAGTCATAAAAAAAGGCCTTGTATAGTGTGTCAAAAAAGTCATAGTATAGTATATTGATAAAATGACATAGTATAGTGTGTCGAAAAAAAGTCATAGTATAGTATGTCAAAAATGTATAGCATATTCAAAAAAAAGTCATGGTATTGCATGTCGAAAAAAAGAGTCATAGAAATGTCATAGTATAGTATGTTGAAAAATGTCATAGTATAGCATGTTGCAAAAAAGTCATATATATATAACATGTCGAAAAAAATGACATACTATACATAGTGTGTCGAAAAGAGTCATAGCATAGCATGTCGAAAAAAAGTCATAGTATATTATGTTGAAAAAAAAGTTTAAGCAGTCCTGGTATTGTATGACAAAAAAAGTAATAGCATTGTATGTTGAAAAAAAGTCAAAGTATAATATGTTGAAAAAATGTCATAGTATAGCAAGTCGAAAAAAGTAGAAAAAAAAGGCACAGTATAGTAAACTCGGAAATAAAAGTTTGGAAATTTGTGTTAGGAAGATTATGTCTCTATACAATGCTAATTGGCATTGTATTTTACATTGTTGGAAAGCCTGTTTATTTACCTTCACAATGATGTCCAACTTGTAAGGATAATGTATTTGTGGGATGAGCAGCACAGCTGATTATGTGGGGAGCGCCCAAGTAAAATTTGCCAAAATTCTCTGCCGATGCTAAAAGGTGTATTCTCCTGTTGGAATTGACTCTTGAGTGAGTTATTTGGTGGATTGGATGATTGAACTCTCTATCAGTAACAAGGAACAAACAAGACATATTGGCTATTTTACACTTTATTCATTTAATACACCGTCAGGAGCCTCGGTAGCAGGTGGAAGATCCATACGCAGCCACAACAGCCTGGCACCTCCTCCTCATGCTGGTCACCAACCTGGTCACACGTTGATGTGGGATGGCGTTCCATTCCTCAACCAGGATTTGTTGCAGGTTAGCCAGCGTGGTTGTGTTGGTCACTCTAACACGTACAGCATGCCCAAGCTGATCCTACAAGTGTTGAATTGGGTTGAGGTCTGGACTCTTGGCAGTCCGTTCCATTCTCTCTACTCCCACATTGTGGAGGTAGTCTGTGATAACCCTGGCTCTGTGGGGGCGAGCATTGTCATCTTGGAGGATGAAGTTAGGTCCCAGATTGTGGAGATATGGGATCGCCACTGGCTGCAGAATCTCATCCCGATATCTCACTGCATTGAGATGGCCTTCAATGATGACAAGCCTTGTTGTATTCCATCTAGCAGCCACTAAAGCTTGTAGTCAACTAACATTATGATCCGTCTCGTCTTTGTAACACCACGAGCCCCAAACATGGTGTCAGAAGTGGAGTTTTGATTCAGAGATTGACTACCTGCATGAATATTGAGCTGCCAAGTGAGTTTATTGTTTGCTAATGCTAACTAGCTCTACGGCAGAGTTGGAGCGGTGGTGGATAGCCATAGCCGCGATCATACCCCCGCCAGCGCCGATGACGCTCAGTGGCAATCTGAGTGCAAATTGGGAAGTTTTCAGGATATAGCATAAGATTTTGTCCTAGCTACAGCTGGTTTGCCAAGTCTGGAGAAGTTCAGGTGTCAACGCTGAGGAGTGTTATGGGAGCGGAGTGTCCGGAGTGTGTTTACAAGCACAACTTGAATCTGAGTGACGAGGAGCAAACAGACGTTACCGTCATACTGGACGCATTGAAACGGTACTTTAAACCTGCAAAAAATGTGATGTATGAGTTCTACGTCTTTGGCTGTTGCAAGTAAGATGAAGATTAGACAATAGACTGTTTTGTGACTCGACTCAGGGAGAAAGCCGCTACATGTGAATATGGAGCCGTAAGAAATGAATTAATCAGGGACAAAATAGTCATTGGTATTGCTTCTGTAGCTGTGTTCAGGGAGGAACCTCCATCATGTCAGAGGTTGATGACACTGACTGACTGACTGACTGACTAACAGACCCTATCACCTGGCAAAGTGATGTATCAGTCTGATACTAGTGAGGTGAATCACATATCTGTGTATATTTCTAGGGGATCCAGCAATGATGATGATTATCAGGTCGACTCTGGTGGTCTTGATGCTGATTCCTCTGCTTCTCCTGAGTCTGTGGACGAGGTACAACAATAAAAATCCATCAGTTCAGTCACCGCTCTTTTATTTTCTTTCTCTAACTTCCTTTAGTTTTAATGTCATGAATTTCATTATGTCACATTCTGTGTTTGTTGTTGTTGTTGGACTCAATCCAGGAAGAAGATAACTCTGAGCTCCACCACTGAACCACATGAACCTGAAGAGATAGAGGTGAGAGAGAGAGAGACGTGCTATCGACTTAACTTCTCCATATCACATTTATAATAACTAATAAATGATCTAGAAAGTGAAGGTGTGAAGTGAATTTATGTTTAAACCAGTAATGCATTTGGCCATAACACAATTTCAGCAAATAATTTACTTTAAAACATGATGATAAAATGTTAATATATGCAGGTTTCATGAATGAATTTCATTGAGCGTCATGTTGTCGTCTCTCCCCATCAGTTAGACTCTTGTCCTGTGTATGAGAACATCACAGACGCTGCAGCACAGACAGAATACAGAGAGGAGCAGGAAGACCTGGTGTGAAGTCCAATCAGGTTAGAGCCTCCTAGTCTGATCGGAGATCTCCTCCTACCGATCCTCTGGAGATTTAGAAAGAAATAAAATGTGTTGGTAGAACGGCGGTGAGAACAAATCTATCAGTCTATCTGCGGGTCTCCAGTACTACATGACACTCCCTCCAAACAGTCCCAGTTTGGTTGGATGTAGGCACCAGAACTTTTAGGTGCTGAAACTAATTGGTTAGGTTCAGGAAAACATTCTGGTTTGGGTTAAAATAAGTACGTTAATCCCAGAAGCTATCTCAGGGGGGTGTCGTGTACCTGCCAGATACAGACTGCAGATAGACCCTTCTCACGTTAACGGCTGCTAACAAACCTATGTCCCCTACATGTCCTTCTCACAGGCCAATCACAACCGTTTATCTACATGCGTGGGGACGTACAGGGGTGCCACGTGGGGAGAAAACGCTGTTATTGGTCGACGTCGTCTAGGATGCGTCTTAATGGAAATGTTGCTCCCTCCCATTCTCCTCCGTAGTGAAGACGGAGTTTGTTTTTAACTGATAAATATGTTTGGCCACAAACATCAACTAATGTTGAACGGATTTTCTTCGGTGACTGCAGCTGAATCATCCTATAATGCAGTGATTCTCAACTAGTGGTCTAGGGACCCCCAGGGGTTCTTGAGGGAGTTCCGGGGGGTCCCCAGAAAAATGGGGATTAGTTTATTTTCAATAATGAATTCAGTCTAGAAGTGAGTAAGAGTCATAAGGGGGACTATTCCTCTACGGTTATCTCCTCAACTGTAGTTGTCAACTATAGAATTCTGGTCTGAATCATCTCTAACAACCAAGATCTTTTCAGAGGGAGGCCCCTGAAGTGAAAGCTTATCAAATGGGGGTCCGTGACCTAATGTGTATCAATTTAGGGGTCGTTGACATGAGAGAGGTTGAGAACCACTGCTATAATGCATGAAGCAGAGGGGAAGAGCTACCGCTCAGCAGCCGGACAGACGAAAGGAATAAAAGCTGCGACCGTGAGTCACATTTTGGAGCCGTTTACCGGCGGGAGGAAAGCTCCCACATAGTCTTATGTTTTAAACATTGAACAGCAGCAACAGTGAGTGAATCGTCTGTATGTGTCTGTTAGCACGTTAGCAGAGCAGCTGTAGCAACAACAGCTCTGTGCATGTGTTTCTGCTACGACAGTATTTACAATCACACAACTTCTGCATGTCACCGCCCCTCTTATTCAATTAGTCCACCAATCACTCGTTTTGGTCTTCGTTGACTGAAATTTCTTTAGTCGATTAGTCATTTTTTTATGCTTTTTTCATGCTGAACGACTTATTTCTAAGAAACCAGAGCACATCTCTGCTAAACAGCAGATTTAAAGTGGAGCCTCTGTGTGATTCTTTATGGAGAACTCAGCTTTACAGATCTGTCGATTAAATCAACTAATCCATGAGCCAACAAAATCCTACGAGTGTTAGTCGACTAAGAATTTCTTTGGCTGAGGACAGCCCTACCACCCTGAAGACTTTGGCTTGTTATATTTAACTCTATAATGTGTTCAACTCAGTTTTAGTAATGAAATCAGGGAGATGGTCTTCAGTCTCTGGTTGAGCATAGCGTTTAGAGACTTGTGAGTCTAAAGCCTCCTGCTGTATCCAATAAAACAGGCTGACTTCAGATTTATAGTCCCAGTTCCAACAATAACTTTACACAAGTTCTCTGTGATTTTCTTTAGATGCAGTTGAACCAGAGGCTGGACTCACCTGATGGAAGCAAAGTAGTACGACATTGAAATATCACTGTGGAGAGCGAGGCTGTGGAGGATGTGTGTGTGTGTGTGTGGGGTGGGGGGGTACATTTATTCTTTGTCAGTTTTCAGTAGTAGCAGAACGTTTAGAAGAAGGTGGTGTTGGCAGCTTGAACTGAATCATGTCGAGGTGTCAAACATGATTTATTCTTTAGATCAGCTCATAGTCAGGTCCTGTGTGACTTACTGACTCATAACTTACTGCTTAAACTATGTCAGCTTATCTTTCCTGTAGAGTAAGTTATATTACAAAAGTTGAGGATTAAAGTTGTTATGCAAATGTCATTTTAAAATTGTACATAATAAGTAAGATTAGAAAAGTCCTGATGATCTTCTGGGTTTGCAGCTGTCCTGGCTGACGGAGCCAATAAAGTCTGTTCAAAACAGACAGTGAAGTGAAAGTATCACATTTTACTCCATGTGCAGTTTAGATTTACACACCTTGAGATCAAACATAAACCCAGTGGTAGCACACTTTGTTAGATGTTATACTCTCTAAGTGTTCCTGTGTCTGATCCACATAAACAGCCAGCTTCTACAACAGGTGAAGCAGCTATTGGACAACTCTGTAGTTGGAAACATTAGTGGACCAAAATATTTGGATTTCAGCTTTTCTGTTCATTTTTCAGAATATAATTTTATTCACCAGCTATTAAGACAAATTATTAGTTATTTTGCTTTGGATTATTTCTCACATCCTCACTTTGTGTCACTATGTGGAGGAAATGAAATGTTGCTGATCTGAAGATGCACGGATATAGTTTTTACTGGAGAGGACCTTAACTCACATAAACCTCCATTCAGTTTGTTAAAATGTTTCAGGGTCATTCATCGCAGCAGAGTAGGTCAAGGTTCACTCAATGTGAAGCCTTTTCAAAATAAAAGTCCTTTAGTGATAGCTTGTGCCACATATGAGCCTTTGTTCAACTAAAACAAGCAGAACAATGCTACGTATAACAGACCGTTGCTACGTATAACAGACCGTTGCTACGTATAACGACCGTTGCTACGTATAACAGACCGTTGCTACATATAACAGACCGTTGCTACGTATAACGACCGTTGCTACGTATAACAGACCGTTGCTACATATAGCAGACCGTTGCTACGTATATTAGACCGTTGCTACGTATAACAGGCCGTTGCTACATATAGCAGACCGTTGCTACGTATAATAGACTGTTGCTACGTATATCAGACCGTTGCTACGTATAATAGACCGTTGCTACGTATAGCAGACCGTTGCTACGTATAACAGACTGTTGCTACGTATAGCAGACCGTTGCTACGTATAGCAGACCGTTGCTACGTATAGCAGACCGTCGCTACGTATAACAGACCGTTGTTATGTATAACAGACCGTATAACAGACCGTCGCTACGTATAACAGACCATTGCTATGGGCGCAGCTCTGATGTCGGACTCTGGAGGACCATTTTTGTGTCTAAATATTGATTTCTTCAGTAAGTAGCCGTTTAATAGGTGGGATAATGTACAGCTAGCGAGTCATTGTTGTGAAAGAATCCCCTTCAGGGTGATGAGAGACCTGCAGCATCGCCCTGTCGGGGTTTCTTTCACAAAAATGACCCGCTAGCTGTACATTACATAAAAAATAGGAAACATAATAATAAAAGAATTGAGGCACGATATAAAATTAAGTCAAGGTGTCAAGCTCAACTCAAATTTAATGCCAATGAGGAGAGGTGGTCTTTAGCAGTGACTTAAAAGTTTCTAGGGTCTGAGCTCTAACTGGAGTATGATGATGCAAAAGTTCTGCTAGTTGAGGTGGCGCCAGGCCATTTAAAACCTTAAAAACAAGCAATAAAACCTTAAAGCCTACGAGTCAACTTCATTATGTGTGTTAAATGTGCATGTTTGGTTTCCACTAACAGACGTGTGAGTTTCTCACGTCTCAGTGTTCTGCATTTCTCAGCAAACAGCAGCAACCTGACCGCAGAGAGAACACCATCCCATCGTATAATTAATAATCTGCTTTCCTCCTGTTCACTTAAGCTGCCTCATGGTTCACAGGTTGAATATATTCCTTTTCCGTCATTACACCTGCAGACTCCTTGACATCCTGTCTCAGTGCACATAGATATTAACTGTTTTTCTCTTCTCTTTTTGAATGTTGGTTTGATACCAACAGCCGATAACACTAGTTTCTTATTCTTTTTTTAAAGTTTGTATAAGAACACAACTTTATTGTGCATTTACTGGCATTTGGCTCATCGTGCATATAAATAATTAAAGTAAATCTTGTCTTTAACAGCTTGGTATCTGTCTTCCACTTACTGACCACTGAGGAAAGACATCTTTAAAGACGGCGTTCTTCTTCAATGTAAGTAGAAGCAGTTTATTGATGTGACTGATGCTGTATACCTCCTGTGTACATTATTTTATTTGCTGACATGTTTTATTGTCTCACACACAGAGAGACGAGAGAAGCAGCTATGAGTTTAACTGCAGCAGCGAGTGGATTAGCTGTCTTCCTTCTCTCTGTGTCAGGTACTGTACATCTACAGTTACAGCCATCACATTCAAAGAGGCACTCTGGGGAATGTAAAAGAAGGCTGAAGGTCACAGGTGGAAATAAGTAGATCACAGTTGTGTGAAAGGAAAACTTCCCTGAAACGCTGCAAATATTAATTTTGTGTACAATTATGGAAACTCCCCAGACGTTAATATATATGTCTATATATATATATATATATATAGACATATATGTTTCTATTGAGTTTTCTGCAGACATGGCAAAGTCAAAGCGTCGGTGACAGAAAATAAAAACAGAGAAAAAGAACCACCCGCCAACCCCCCAATGATGGTCTTCGTCACACACAAAAAATTTATAATAATAACAAATAAATACATAAATAAATAAAAATAGGTCAAATGAAATGGAATGAAGCATATTGTTAAGTGGAAATAATGAAAATAGATGTAGTTCCAATTAAAGTAGGTGAGCTTTTTTTTAAATAGTTTTGGTTTGTTTTTGTGTCACTTGTAATAGATATTAACAAGCTCTTTTTTGCCAACGTCTTTTGCATAAAGTAGCTGTGTGCTAAACACTTTGACATGCTGTAAACTGAGAATATTATGGGTTTTTATTCATAACTCTTCCCTCTGGTCGCAGAAGCTCAAGCTCCTATGTGGCCGACGATTAGTTTCCATCTGCAGCTACTTTTATCAGTTTCTATTAGTTTTGAGGAGGGATATTAGTCTCACAGGGAACTTACTTACTGTCTCAACTTCTCTTTATTCATCACACATCTGCACCAAACCCTGCTAGTTCCTTCTGCCCTCTCTGACCTCAGTGTGATGTTTCCGTGCTCTGTGCTGATATCATCCACTTTTATCTTGTCTTTATATCATAGCTGCTCTAAACAGTTTCCTACACCTCGGTCTTTTGCTTTTTTAGTTTTCACAATTCACACTTAAGCAACCCGACCACACAGTGAACAGAGAAGAAACTAACCAAGAGAAGCTCAGACTCTCTAATAATTAATATAATGCCTCATCATTTATTATTTATGTATATTAATATATTCCACTCTTCCTTTGTACCGACTGTTTATAACTGAGTAAAGTTGTCTTTGGACTTCTCTATGCCAGCGATCCCTCTGGAAATAATGTCAAATTAATTAATTAAATTTAATAGTAGTTAGAAAGTGAGAAAAGTGTGTAAAATGTCTATAAGATACACTTTTCAGGCACTTTGTTGACATCTTTTTTTAAAGAATGAAGCAAAGTTAAAACATCCAGAAGTAACACACAGTCCTGTGTCCCAATAACCATAAATTATAATAAACAACTGATAAAGTTCTATATTCCAGTTCAGTTCTACTTAGATAGATGCATGATGAGGAACCTTTTTATGACAATGACTGCAGATAATTAATCTGATAATTGAGGATCTTCAAGCTTTCCTTTACCCCAAATCATATTGGTAGTATGATCCACTTTGTCTTATTAACTGACTGTTAACAAACTTCTGAGTGTGGTTCCTGATGTGCTCTGTGTTACAGTGATGCAGGGTCAGGATGAAGGCTGGAGAGTGACTTACACTTCTACTGAGGTCTGTGCCTTTAAAGGATCAACAGTGGAAATAAGCTGCAGCTACACATACCCATCCAGAGGAGATGACCGTTGACAGATTAAAGGTCTACGAGTCTAATAACTGGGCTGAGCTGAAGTGTCAGAGCAGCTGTCATCCACCTGTCAACTACGCCTGGTACAGGAATGGACAGAAAAAGAAAGAAACATCTGGTTCTTATTCAGGCTACTGTGATCATGCAGACAGCTTTTCCTGTGCAGTAAGACGTCCCCTCTCCTCCAGTGTGTAAGTTTACTTCCAGTTTTCCAATGACATAACACCATCTGGTGGAGGCTTGTTTGTAATGAACCTTAACTGCATGCAACTCAGTGGTATTTGGTGATTGATTGTGCAGAATTGGATACAAAACAAATTGTTATGAGATTGTAGACCGGTTGCTAATTATCTCTTCAGTCTTCACTATAAAATTAAAACAGCTCAAACTGGAAATTTAGTCAAACCAGATTTGTCATCATGTCGTTAGACTGAGAGTTGTTTTCGAAACATTTGTGCCGATCATCATAGAAATTGCCTGAATATCTGTTCTTGTATGTTTAGTTGATTTACTTTTCTTAGTAAATGTGTTGTTCTGCAACCTTGTCCCTTAATTTCAGATGTAAAACACTTCATGGGTCCAGGTTTTATCTCACATTGTTTTTATTCTGGTCCATCAACAAACACACGAGAGAAAAGAAATCAGATGTTTTCCAAGTTTCCAAGAATTACAACATCTGTCTGATCAAGTTTCATTGTGGAAGTGATGATGTCAGAAAATATTACAGGAGGAAAAATCATGTCTGACATTTTCATTGTTTAATGATTCATGTATCTTCTTTACCCACCAGATGTCATCAGTAGACATGGCAGTGTCCAGAGACAGTGAACCAGGTCTCCTGTTTTCAGCACTGCTGAACTGTTGGACTTATTGAGTCTTTATGTCTCTGATATTTATGTGCTTTAGATTTTCTGTTTGATTTTAAAATAAGAGGAACATCCTACTACAGCAGCTGCAGCCTTCATAAATGAGAATGAGAAAAGATGACCACTCTCCTTCAGTGTGTGTTTACTCCACTGCATCAGTAAAACTAGTATCCAAGGTAACAGGACGCCATGTAAACTGGGGAAAAAAAGGTTCGGAAACTTGTGTTTGGTGGATTATTTCTCTGTTGTTACAATGCTAATGGTCATTGTATTTTACATGGTTGGAAAGCCTGTTTATTTACCTTCACAATGATGTCCAACTTGTAAGGATCATACATTTGTGGGATGAGCAGCACAGCTGATTATGTGGGTGGCGCCCAAGAAAAATTTGCCAAAATGCTCTGCCAATGGTAAACAGTGTATTCTCATAAGGCTACAAGGAAGCCTGCAATGACTGGCTTGTCATCATTGAAGGCCATCTCAATGCAGTGAGATATCAGGATGAGATTCTGCAGCCAGTGGCGATCCCATATCTCCACAATCTGGCACCTAACTTCATCCTCCAAGATGACAACACTCGCTTGAGGAGGAGGTGCCAGGCTGTTGTGGCTGTGTATGGATCTTCCACCGCTACTGAGGCTCCTGACGGTGTATTAAATTAATAAAGTGTAAAATTGCCAATATGTCTTGTTTGTTACCATTGGCAGAGCATTTTGGCAAATTTTTCTTGGGCGCCACCCACATAATCAGCTGTGCTGCTCATCCCACAACTGTATGATCCTTACAAGTAGGACATCACTGTGAAGGTAAATAAACAGGCTTTCCAACCATGTAAAATACAATGACCATTAGCATTGTAACAACAGAAAAATAATCCACCAAACACAAGTTTCTGAACTTTTTTTCCTAGGTTAGTTTGTAGTACAGGAGGAGATCAAGCTCCACCACCCATTTGGTGTTTGTATTAACTATTGTCCATTTAAAATGTGTTCCACTCTGGAAACTCATCTTGAAATGAAATGTTAAATATGTTCATGTTTTCTCCTCCAGATGCTCCAGACCTTCCCTCAGTGTCAGTGAGTCCCTCTGGTGAGATAGTGGAGGGCAGTTCAGTGACTCTGACCTGTAGCAGTGATGCCAACCCAGCAGCTAACTACACCTGGTACAAGGAGAATGGAAATCCAGACCTTCCTCCTCTCAGTGAAGAACCACAGCCTGTCTTCAGCTTCATCCAGTCCTCCTACTCTGGAGAGTATGGCTGTTTAGCTGAGAACAAGCTGGGGGGGGGACATGGACGTACATCTCTAAAGTGGGATACACTGAAACAGATAGAGGTTTCCCTGATAGACTCAGGAAATATGGCATTATCTCTTATATGAAGAGCCAAGTTGTTTACAGGGTAACATTCACTTTTACCTAAATTCAGTTTATACCCAGACAATGTACCAAATGTAGCTTGCTGGCATAATGCTTAAAAGAAAACCTGAATCCGGCGTATATTTGTAAATGAGTGTCGACCCGAGATGAAACCGGTTTGGTCGTCGGAGATCACGTCATGCATTGTGGTTTGTAGTCGCAGGGCTAGAGCTTTGGTCAAGATCTTCCCATCACAATTTAGGAGGGAGATAGGTCGATATGAGCAAATGATAACAAACTATATTGAGTTTGGAGGTCAAGCTTTCTTTTATAGAGTTCAGGGGATGTGGAAAAAGAGTACTGAGCATCTACTGTATTTATTGATTTGATAAGCTGATCTTGTTTATGTCTTCGTATTTTATTAATTTCTGCTAAGTATGATATAATCTCCCCTCTAATTACAGCTTCCTGTGTTTCCCAGAGCAGTGATGGAGAAATTTTATCATTTTTATTAAATTCCATAAAACTATAAAAAATATTTTGCGATATCACTTCACAAAAAGCATTATCAGCCAGTAACGTTTTGTCTGACTTCCAGGGAGGGCGTTCCAAGTTGTTCAGAGGAAATGCGAGTTAATACATGTTTTAGTTTTTTTTTAAGGAAAAATGTTGAATTGCAGTGCTTTATGTTGAATAAACTTTATATATTATATTTTATTGAAATAAATTTCTAACTGAATCTTTTTGAAGTAGGCCTATTACTGCACATCTTTTTGCACATGCACACCTAACCCGGATATGATCATGATTAAGCTGGATACAACCATAAAGCCTCTGCAAGCTGCTGGTTAGCTTAGCACAAAGCCTGGAAACAGGGTAACAGCTAGCATACCAAGATATGAATTGTTAATTAGTGAGCTTTAGAGGTGTCGGTGGGCAAATTGAGTTACCTTTGGATAGCTAGCCAGGCTAGCTGTTTCCTCCTGTTTTCAATCTTGAGCCTATGCTAAGCTAAGCTAAGCTAAGCTAACTGGGTGCAGGTTCCAGCTCCATATTAACCGTGCAGACATGGTGGTTTCATTCTTCTCTTCTAACTCTCAGCAAGAAAGTGAATACGTGTATTTCCTAAAATGTTGAACTATAACTCTCAGTGATATTGACTATTTATAGAAATAATTGGTTAATACATGTTTTAAGGTTGTTTTAAAGGCAAATGTTAAATTTAAGTGTTTATGTTGAATATACTTTATACACTTAATATTTTATTCCAATAAATATCTTAATGAATTTTTTTGAAGTATTACTGCCTATCTTTTTACCCAGATATGACCATGGGGAGTCTAAAGCTGGAAGATCTCATACAACCATAAATGATGAGCAGCCCGGGCTGGGTGGTGTAATAATAACCCAGTCATTTAGAGCTGAGGAATCGGCGGCCATCTTGAATCTCCCTTTCTATTTCTGTCCCTGGCATCCCCTGGTTCACTGATCTGTTCTGCAGTAGTCCTCCCGACAACTTTAAGGTGACTATCTTTCTTTTTTTAAGTCTGATGTCTTAATCGATCCAACTTCAGTCCAGTTGGGAGTATCCAAATCACCATAAACACATAAAGTAATTAGAACATAACGTATACCAGTGGTTCCCAAACTTTTTCACGTCAACGGCCACTAAACTGACACAAATCAGACTGCGTACCATCATTTGATAAGATTCTGTCCCAGGTTCCCCCATCTGGTACGTTCTCTGCTTTTAGATGTGTTATTACAGAAAGAGTATGAAAGCCATGACCAGACTAGTCATACATTCTGTCATTGTGTTACTTATGGATGGAATTATAGTGACATTAAATGATTCCCCTTTTTGCTGGTGACCCTTTGGAACCCCTCACGGACGCCTGGAGGGAGGCGGGGGGGCAGTTGAATCAACACCTTAGTGACACTGTCAACAAGAACAGAACACACGTAGCAATAGTAATATTAACTGCTTGGAGATTGTATTGGATTACATTAAATTCATCAATTCACCAAATATCAGAATAATAGATGTTATTCTGTCTCAGCATACAGTGAAAAGCAGAATATTGGTATAATATAATATAATAATAATATAATAATGGTAGTAGTATTATGAAATTCCGTGATGAACCAGCTGATGATGTGAAGGCAGTTTTACAGCACAGCACCTAGACAGCCACAAATAGATATGGGACTCAGGCTCCTTGTAATGTCGGCACGCTGGCTTCACACACGCAGACACACGTGCAAGCAGACTCTGGGAAATGATGGCGCTCTGAGCTCATCGGTGGAAGGAGCAGCAATGAAGCTGTGTAACCGGAGACGAGACAGGCTTTGTTCACACTGCTGGTCGACGTGCTCGGTTCTGAACAGCTGCTGAAGTTGGATTCTTGGTTGTCAGTTTATATCTGTTCAAGGACAAAAAATTATGTTAGACGAGAGATTAAAGAGATTACCCATCTACCCTCACCCATCTACCCTAACCCATCTACCCTAACGCATCTACCCTAACCCATCTACCCTCACCCATCTACCCTAACCCATCTACCCTAACCCATCTACCCTAACGCATCTACCCTAACCCATCTACCCTCACCCATCTACCCTAACCCATCTACCCCCACCCATCTACCCCAACGCATCTACCCCAACGCATCTACCCTAACCCATCTACCCTAAACCATCTACCCTCACCCATCTACCCTAACCCATCTACCCTCACCCATCTACCCTAACCCATCTACCCTAACCCATCTACCCTCACCCATCTACCCTCACCCATCTACCCTCACCCATCTACCCTAACGCATCTACCCTAACCCATCTACCCTAACCCATCTACCCTAAACCATCTACCCTCACCCATCTACCCTAACCCATCTACCTTAACCCATCTACCCTAACCCATCTACCCTCACCCATCTACCCTAACCCATCTACCCTCACCCATCTACCCTAACCCATCTACCCTAACGCATCTACCCTAACCCATCTACCCTAACTCATCTACCCTAACGCATCTACCCTAACCCATCTACCCTAACCCATCTACCCTAACGCATCTACCCTAACCCATCTACTCTAACGCATCTACCCTAACCCAGGTATAAATGAAGTGAACGTCAGTTATTTTGTCTCGTTGAATCTAATTCTGGCTGATTCAGGAACTGAAGTGAAGACGTACAGAGACAAAACAACATCTTACAGGGTTATGTGCCAACTATTGTTGGCAGGGTCCGGTCACCTGAAGTCTCCTGAAGTCTTGTCATCACCGTGAGGTGAAACTTCAACCTTCAGACATGAATTTGTTTCCACACAATTCAGTTTTTCTTCCGAGTTTAGTCTTAGCTCAATGGAAGACATTTTAACATTTTACCACACAAGCTTATATTTTTGACTTTCCAGGAGTATATTTTTATTTTTATTTTAAATCTAAAAATGTCCAAAATGTCAAAAGTTTTTAATCCCAAATCACAGCATGGCTTTTTCTACGGTGTTCCTCAAGGTCTCGGTGTCTTAATGTGGTATTTTGGAGGGATTATTGATCATAAATTAAAATTAAAAATAAATTTAGCACCAAATCTGTATAACAAATTATATCAACCCAAAAAAATTGCTGCAACAACTTATGAGACATAATAGAGCATGGGGATGACCATCATATACTTCTAAAATAATGTTCTAAACCTTTATACACTCTCACTATTTATTTTTATTCATTTATTTATTTATCTATTTATCTATTAATTCTATTTCTGATTAATAACTAGAACAACTTGACACACAGTGCTGAGCTGCATCTCAAATTAATCTTCAGGTTCCATCTTTCAGATGATATACACCACTTCTGTGACATCTACTGTTGACCTGCTATCTCCCCCTAAAAAGGAAAATAACGGGTCTATTGTGGGTCTCAGAGGGTTAACCACTATACACCATTATTCTAGACCTGATGTTCATTGGTTGGGGTGTATTTTCTTATTATTTTTAAAGTCAGAATGTGTCATTAAAAGGTCAGTTAGAGTCTAGTTTCCAGGCAGAAGTCACATTTATAGCCTGAGTGAAGTGAGATCCATTTTTCTTTCCTTTCAAAGACAAAGAGTCTGTTACATGAAAATACTATCACTTTTTTCCACTATCATCCATTCAGATATTCTCATACTGCTACATGAGAAATGGTAATGAGATAATCACACACTTTAGAAATCTGCATATGTATCATATATTAGGAAGTAAAACTCAGATATAGGACTGCAGTGTGAACACGGCCACACGCACACAAACAGGATATGACCATGAGCTGTCTTTAGCCTTTTGATGAGTTGCAGGGCATTCCTGACCTCGCTGGTGCACGCTGACAAACAGCAGTGAGCTCATGGGGTGTAAATAGCACGGTGGGAGGGATGGAGCAGGACAGCTGGGGTATATAAAGGACAGAAGTCCTGTGTAATGTCCCAAACTACCCAATAGAAGACTGAAGAAGAGCCTCTGGAAGCTCTCAGTACTCTTCAACGGAGCCTTAAGATAAGATATATATATATATATATATATATATACAGAGAGAGAGAGAGAGAGGGAATCTGTTATTAAGAAACAGAGAATTGAAGCTCTGCAGGTTGCCCGGAGTTGAGCTTTTGTTAATAACTGTCCTCCGACGCTGAGATGATGTCCCAGCACCCAGCCCTGACCAGCCTGTTTGGCGATGACCCGTTCTTCAGCCAGGACCGGCTGCTGTGGCCGCTGCGTCACCAGGCGCTCTCCTCGCTGCAGCAAGACTTCTTCAACCAGAGAACGGCGCTGGCCGACAGCCTCCTGGGGGAGCTTCACGATGGGCCCCACCTGCTCAGCCAGCTGCCCCTCATCTCCTCCACTATGGCCAGGTATGTACAGGAAATGTGGAACTCAGTAGTGGTCACACCTGATCAGCTCTGTTCTAGGGCTTTTACAAACCTACCATTGGTCCGATAACAGTAAAAAAACAGTGATTGTCCAGCTTACTTCGAAAGGAAGTCCCTTTATTAAGACATGGATAACACCAAGGATGTTTAATTCACAATCAGAGAGCCTTGGATGTTTCCCAGACTGCCATCCTACATCGAGGACTTCCTTTCTAAGTCAGCTGGACAGTTTTTTATCCTTATTTGACTACTTGCCTGATCCTTGAAGAGCAACACATTCTCACTCCCAGCTGGTCAAATAGGCTACCGCCGCTTGGTCAGCGGCCCTCAGCATTGGAGACCGGCACACGGGGAACCCCTCTAGCGTTACTGTTGGACGGACCGAGGACGCTCGTTACATGCATAGCGCCCTTTCAAAATAAACTTCTGTTTTCACAGGAAATTAGATTTAGGCAACACAACCAGTGGGTTCCGATCCACGTACTTCTTGAAGTACACTTCAATGTAGTGCACTGTGTGCACTCTGTACTTACTTGAGTAGTGCGTGAATTTCAACGGGGTTGAATCGTCTCAAATCGAATACTCTGCGCAGCACTTACCGGAAATGACAATCGCAACATTTCACCGCGGCTTGCTACCCGCCAAAATATCTTCTTCTTCTTCGGGGTTTTACGGCAGCTGGCATCCTTTGTGTTGCACTGCTGCCTCCTTCAGGTTTTACCCGTCCACTACCTGCCAAAATATCTGCCTGCTTTGTTGATCAAGAATGCACAGCAAGGTGGAAATTACGTTTCCTATGTCATTGCCTACCATGTGTCCTGCTGTTGGCTGAAAATGCACTGGTATGTTTACGTATTGTATTGTTTTATTCTGTTATCTACGTAGCCCATAGACATCTATAAGGTACGTTGTTCAGCACCGCAAAAGCTCCTGCATCATCTGCCGCCATTTTCACATGATTGAATAGTGGTCGTGGTCCCGCCCCTTCCGCTACGTAACCAAGATGGCGACAATTGAGTGTGAAGGGTGTCCAGCGTTCCACACTCAACAATTTGACCGTTTTGAGTACAACATCCGGGTACTTCGAGTGCATTTTGCCATACTACACAGTGTGAACGCACTTATGCACTCAAAAAGTGTAAGTACGGAAGTACGCGGATTGGAACACACTGAACCACTTAGGTAGGGTCAGGAAACGGTCGTGGTTGACTTTAGCGACTCGCGTGACTCACGGAGCTGACAATACCGACGAGTCACGTGACTAAAGATTGACGTGACAGAATAAGTCGACGTTGCTTTTAGTTTTTTAGCTCACAGGACACGAACAGAGGTCTCCTGGTTCAAAGTCTTGTGTTTGTTTCTTGATTATCTATAGTTGGTTTGCTCTGGTCAGAATCAGAGGATGAGTTGGTGAAGCGGATATGGTTCGTGAATCATTCTTCGGCTCGCTGCTAGCAACTGATTTCACTAGTCTGCATTCCCAGTGTGCAACTCCCACCTGTCTACAGGCTCAAGCTTACAGTGTTTGCCTTGTTGGGTCGGATCGAGGTTGGATCACGTTCCTACCACAAACAAACCGCTCCAGAATTTATTTGCGATTGGACCGAGACACTTACTCTTAAAGCTGCAGTAGTCAGTATATTTTTGGCATCATTGGGCTAAAATCCCATAATAACCTTTCAGCATATTATAATCCAAGTGTTCTGAGAGAAAACTAGACTTCTGCTCCTCCTCATGGCTGTTTTCAGGGTTTAGAACATCTAGCATAGTGACAGGAGACTTTGACCAATCACAGGTCATTTCAGAGAGAATCAGCATTCCTATTGGCTGTTCATTCAACGGAGGCAGCTGTCAATCACTCACTGACAGCCCGGACACAGCAGGAACGTCAGGAGTGCGTGGTGGCTGCGTGGCGTGGCGGGTGCGTGATTCACGCGTCAGCCGTTCACACAGCTGCATTTCAGCTGCGTGTCTGCTGCATTTCTACTGCTGCAGCTGCTGCTGTCAGCCCTTTCTTTCTTCATAGAGTTTGCCTTTTAATGGCCATTTCATTTCATTATAAATATCATTTATATTTATTTTACACCGAGAAAGGTTAAGAAACGTGTGGTAATTTGTAAATAAAAGTAATAATCCACAATTAAAACCCCGTACTATATTCATTCATGGAGCTCTCCAAGTCACTGCATGTTCTAGAACACTGTCCGGCACATATTTCAGAATAAAAGCCTTTTGTTAACAAATGAAGGAATTCTGTCCGCAGAAATCACTACTATTGGTTTTGTGTTATTAGTCCTACTTGTATTAGTTATTACAGCTGCTGGGCTATTATTGTGGCTGCTTCTCTCTCTCTCTCTCTCTCTCTCTCTCTCTCTCTCTCTCTCTCTGTCTCTCTCTCTCTCTCTATCTATCCCCCCAGCCGGTCTCGGCAGATGGCCGCCCGCCCTGCGCCCGGTCCTGCTTCAGGTTTCTTCCCACTAATCGGGGAGTTTTTCCTGGCCACAGCGCACTTGGTGGATCTTGTTGGGTCTCTAAACTATGGTGTACGGTCTAAGACCTGCTCTATATATAAAGCGTCTTAAGATAACTTCTGTTGTGATTTGACGCTATACAAAAATAAATTGAATTGAATTGAATTGAATCGAATAGAAAAAACGGTTGAGGGCTTTTATTTTGAAATGAAAGCAGGAAGTGTTGATTTAAAAATAAGTCTTTACTTTTTTTTCATCTCCGTAACATATTTTACAGATAGACATCGAAACTGTAGTAATGTAGCTGATATGATGTTGATATAGAGTCAATAGATCACTTTCACTGTCTGTTGTTGCTGTGAACCGTGCAGCGCGCGTCAAAAAAAGGCGAGACTTCTATTCTCTAGAAGACGCGCGTTTTACGCGGGCAGTGTGGCTGCTCTAACCTGTTAACACGGAGGCCGAAATAAAAAACAACAGGTAACGCAGCCGCCACGCGCTGCTGACGTTCCTGGTGTGTCCGGGCTGTTACTCTGATCAAACAGTCAAACTAGTCATAACTTACTATAATGCTTATTTCTCTCCTCAGATGTTCTCAGAAACATCTTGTAGTGTACTGTTTAGCTGTAAAATGAGAAAGTCTGTGCTCTGGCTGGTGGGCAGTGCTTGGTGTTTCCTCAACTGATCTCAACATGGCTGCCGGGTCACAAACTTTCTATACTCTAATCTGCATACTCCAGCTTTAAAGGTCTTGGTGTGGTTCTTTTGGTCGGCACACGAGTATGATTGCTCAGATTTGCCCAAACGAATCGTACCAACGAACCAGTCTGATTCGACGGGGCTAAACGACGGCCGGATTGAAAACGCCCTCAGACAGCGGCGGTGGCGTCACAGAGCTGATTCTGATCCAGATTGTGATTCTCTTTCAGGCGGAGTGATGGTACAGAGAAGCAGAGAGAGACTCCCAGCACAGAGCTGCACAAGGACACTCAGCAGGCCACAGAAAACAACGGCGACCTCCTGGTGACCCTAGACGCTCGCGGTTACGCCCCCAATGACATCACCGTCAAACTGGAGGGGCGCAGCCTGGCGGTGGTGGCCATGAAGCAGGCCGGAGCAGAAGAAAGCCAGTCCTGCTCCTCCTCCTCCTCCTGTGCCTCCTCCTGCTCCTCGGCCTCGTCCCGGATGGGATTCGTCCAGAAGATCGACCTTCCCGCTCACCTGGATCTGTCCGGCCTCTCCTGTTCCCTGATGGACGGCGGACAGCTACGCATCCACGCCCCCGTGGCCAAGCAGCCAATCAGCGAGGAGAAAGAGGTGCCCATTCGGTTCAGGACCTCGCTGGAATTTCCCATTAAGGACAAGACAGAGGAGGAACTCACAGACTGAATGACATCCCCTTTTTAAATAAATACATGCGTTTATGCCCACACACGCGCGCGCGCGCGCGCACACACACACACACACACACACACACACACACACACACACACACACACACACACACACACACACACACACACACACACACACACACACACACACACACACACACACACACACACACACACACACACAAAAACACACACACACACACACACACACTTCCACTTAAAGACTGTCCATAATGAGTCATGTTTACCAAAATGAAATGAATATTTATTTTATAATTATTTGCAAACTGTATAAACTGTTGAAATAAAAAGTGTCTGATTTTCAGAAAATTATGTTCTTTTTGTACAGTGGTGCACGTTTAATAAAAAAAATAGATTTATAATAATAATAAATTACTACTTTAGTGACCAATAGATGATGTCAGCAGCCGATTTACACAAAGGATGGACGAGGAGGAGAGAGAGAGCGAGGGAATCTGAAAGTGGGAAAAAAAAGAGACGAGTCCTAAATGCCTGCAGTATGTTAAACTCCCCTCAGGTGTGTTGTATCTACCATAGGGGCTTCTTAGAGAGCACTTTATCATGTTGTATCTACCATAGGGGCTTCTAGAGGGCACTTTATCATGTTGTATCTACCATTGGGGCACCTTAGAGGGCACTTTATCGTGTTTTATCTACCATTGGGGCACCTTAGAGGGCTCTTTGTCGTGTTTCATCTACCATAGAAGTACCTTAGAGGGCACTTTATCATGTTTTATCCACCATAGGGGCACCTTAAAGAGTACTTTATCATGTTTTATATACCATAGGGGCACCTTAGAGGGCACTTTATTGTGTTTTATCTACCATAGGGGCACCTTAGAGGGCACTTTATCGTGTTTTATCTACAATAGGGGCACCTTAGAGGGCACTTTATCGTGTTTTATCTACCATAGGGGGCACCTTAGAGGGCACTTTATTGTGTTTTATGTACAATAGGGGCACCTTAGAGGGCACTTTATTGTGTTTTATCTACCATAGAGGCACCTTAGAGGGCACTTTATCGTGTTTTATCTACCATAAGGGCACCTTAGAGGGCACTTTATCATGTTTTATCTACCATAGGGGGCACCTTAGAGGGCACTTTATCATGTTTTATCCACCATAGGGGCACCTTAAAGGGCACTTTATTGTGTTTTATCCACCATAGGGGCACCTTAAAGGGTACTTTATCATGTTTTATATACCATAGGGGCACCTTAGAGGGCACTTTATTGTGTTTTATCTACCATAGGGGCACTTTATTGTGTTTTATCTACAATAGGGGCACCTTAGAGGGCACTTTATCGTGTTTTATCTACCATAGGGGCACCTTAGAGAGCACTTTATCATGTTTTATCTACCATAGGAGCACCTTAAAGGGCACTTTATCATGTTTTATCTACCATAGAGGCACCTTAGAGGGCACTTTATTGTGTTTTATCTACCATAGGGGCACTTTATTGTGTTTTATCTACAATAGGGGCACCTTAGAGGGCACTTTATCGTGTTTTATCTACCATAAGGGCACCTTAGAGGGCACTTTATTGTGTTTTATCTACCATAGGGCACCTTAGAGGGCACTTTATCGTGTTTTATCTACCATAGGGGCACCTTAGAGGGCACTTTATCGTGTTTTATCTACCATAGGGGCACCTTAGAGGGCACTTTATCGTGTTTTATCTACCATAGGGGCACCTTAGAGGGCACTTTATCATGTTTTATCCACCATAGGGGCACCTTAGAGAGCACTTTATCATGTTTTATCTACCATAGGAGCACCTTAAAGGGCACTTTATCATGTTTTATCTACCATAGGGGCACCTTAGAGGGCACTTTATCGTGTTTTATCTACCATAGGGGCATCCAATACTTTATAAATGACACCAAATAAATGCATTTAGGTGGAGCTAACGGTCTCTCTCATTGTTTTCATTTCCTCTCATCAGTAAAACAATATGAACTTAGGCAGAGACGAACTTAGGTGTTTTTCCTCTCATCAATAAAACAAACAGAATGGACGCCAGCCTTTCATAGATTCAATCAGAATACAAACATTCAGACTCCCTCGTGTGGCTCTAAGGTGTACTGCAGATAGAAATGTTAAAGGGCCTACAGTATACTGTATGTACGACAGTGACACCTGTGGCCATTATGTCAACGACAGTCAGCGTCCTGTTGCTCAAGCTTGTGTTTGCTCTACGTAGTACGCGAGTGAGCATCGGTCAAAACAGTGCGGCAACACACAAGACTGGCTGTAATTGACAGGCATCGTGTTGATTAACGTTAGCAACATTAGCAGCTAAAACCACAATATCAGTATTTATTACACGGCTGTGTTGAATACTCGATTCTGATTGGTCCATCACAGCGTTCTACTTTCTGATATGTCTTTATAACAGACCGTTGCTACGTATAACAAACCGTTGCTATGTATAACAGACCGTTGCTACGTATAACAGCCCGTCGCTACATATAGCAGACCGTCGCTGTGTATATCAGACCGTCGCTACGTAAATCAGACCGTCGCTACGTATAACAGACCGTCGCTATGTATAGCAGACCGTTGCTACGTATAGCAGACCGTTGCTATGTAAAGCAGACCGTCGCTACGTATAACAGACCGTCGCTATGTAAAGCAGACCGTTGCTATGTATAGCAGACCGTTGCTACGTATAAAAGACCGTTGCTATTGGCGCAGCTCTGATGTCGGACTCTGGAGGACTGTTTCTGTGTCAAATTATTGATTTCTTCAGCAAGTAGCCGTGTAATAAGCGTGATAATGTACAGCTAGCGGGTCATTGTTGAGAAAGAATCCTCGACGGGGCGATGCTGCACCCGTCCCACCGTGAACCGAAGGCCCGATCCTGATCCTAGTCCCCCCACCCGGTCACATTCCTTTTTTGCCAGACGGGCTTCACTGGACTTTTTTGTGCTCTCCATTTCTAACTGAACGTTATATGGCTGCACACGTTAGTCCTGTAAGCGGAGCTGAAATTGAATGCACAACGTCACATCTGTTGGATTTACCTGGAAAAAAGTCTGTCATTCTTCACATTAAAAGCCATCTACAGGCTGAGAGAGGAAGGTGTCCTTGTTTAGGTTACAACCAGTTCACATATTGGCAATAAAAAATGATTAAAAACCTTTATACGTGTAAAAACTTACGTACAGACCTTTTAAATAAAAGACTATGGAAGAAGTTCTGCAACTTATCTGGCGACACTAGTAAAATGTCCTGCGACCCAGCTGTGGGTTCCGACCCAGTCTTTGGGAATGACTGTATTATACATGACGTACTATGGTACAGCCTCTCCCAGCTGCTAGCGTGGCTGTAGACTCTTAGTATCGTTACAGTGCCGGTCGTCCTGCTGCTTACTGTCGTTGGAGTCCTCCTTGGTCGCGACGTGACGACACATCCGCTTGTTCAGCCATGAACCACATCAGTGGAGAAGCAGAGGAGGGATTTCAGGCACAACTTCACCGACTTTAAGATGTATGGAGATGGGAGAAGTCTGAGGAGGTCAAAACCCCAGCAACATTTGTTGTGTACGCAACAACTTTATTATCCGACCAACGCGTTTCTCCTGGTGGCCTTCATCAGGGTCATCCACCAGTTCTTCTGTATACTAACGGCGTCGCTGGAGTTTTGACCTCTTCATGATCTACAACATTAACATTATGGTTCCCTTATAGCATTGGGATTAAACGTGAAATATTGTTAAATAGGTGCGTTTGCTTTTCACTTCAACAATAAATCCTCTGCCTCCTGCTCCTACTAGTCTGAGCTGACGGACCAGATGCGTTCACGGTCAGTAGGTAGTGTCCGTCGTCCGACTATCGATTGATAACACGCCGCTGATACGCCAAAATGAACAAAATGGGTCAATTCTTTTTATTTATTACTTAAAGGCTACATGCCTCTGTTTTTTGTAATGTTCAAATGTTTTTAATAAAAGTGTGTGTTGAATTACAGGGGATTTATTGTTGTTTTGTTTTTACCGTGGTATCAAATTGGGTATCCAGAATCGTGGAAATTCACTGGTATTGGTATCGACTACTAGATTTCTAGTACCGTGACACCCCTAATGGCTACGTTTCCTTTTGTTCAGTTCCTGCAGTGAAAAGGAGACAACTGTGTTCTCAGAGTCTCTGACAACCCTGTTGTCTCCTCTATTACCAGTGATTCTAAATCGATTACTAGTTCCATCTATCGGACTTGTATATTACTACTTCCCACTTGTTACTGCATAATGAATGCTTTATAATTTGAAGAGTTAGAGCTACTGGCTCTGACCATAGACTGTAGAGGAGTCATTCTCTATTTGGGGGTACATTTCATGTCCATTGACGATATTTTTTTCTAACTATTTCCTTCAAAAATATCAGATTTGACAGATTAAGGTAAAAGCATTTTGTAAGATCGGACACACATTTAGTGTTTCATTTAGCTTGAAACTGTCATGATGTTCCTAAATTAACAGTTTTTGCAATATCCATTTTTAAATTCAGAATAATGATTTAAAACCATTAAAGTTAATATCTATTCATTTATTTAAAGATTTATTGAAAAAGTAAATGTAATTGAGTTTCACATTTGAATAATATAAATATCTCAGTTTATTAATGTCCGCAAAGGTTCTGTCAACTATGTTACAAACAGAACACCCCCCTACAAGTAAAAGATAGTTTGTCCAAAAACCATGTGACCAGCATCACAGGATGTCAATTCTCTCAACGGTGGCCATTTTTAATACATTCTGGTGTCCTCTCATTTTTTAAATATTTGATCTGTAATAGCACGTTGTCAAGGAGTATATTAATCAGTTATTAATGAGTAGGGCCAACTCATGAGTGATGTAGTTTACGTGACCCTACTGGGACCACTGGGGAAATAGAATACGAGTTAATATTAATAATATAATATTAGGAAGGAATATTTGAACTTAAACCAGTGATGCTTTTTTGAGAAAGTACACAACTTCTTTGTTCATGTGAAATGTACCCCCAATTATAGAATGACCCAAATAAAGATGGACGACATGACAGCTCCTCAAAAGTGAAGCCGAAACATCTGGATTGCCCCGTGGTGGCCGGCTGCAGTAGAGCTCATAACAGCCTGGACACACCAGGAACGTCAGCAGCGCGTGGCGGCTGCGTTACCTGTTGTTTTTTATTTCGGCGTCCGTGTAAACAGGTTAGAGCAGCCACACTGCCCGCGTGAGACGCGCGTCTCAGCTGCGTCTCTTCTAGAGAATAGAGGTCTCGCCTATTTTGACGCGTGTCGCGCGCGTCTCACAGCAACAACAGACAGTGAAAGTGATCTATTGACTCTATATTAACATATCAGCTACATTACTACCGTTTCAATATTTATCTGTAGAATATGTTACGGAGATGAAGAAAAAAGTAAAGACTTATTTTTAAATCAACACTTCCTGCTTTAATTTCAAAATAAAAGCCCTCAAGCATTTTTTTCTGTGGACAGAATTCCTTCAATTGTTAACACAAGGCTTTTATTCTGAAATATGTGCCGGACAGTGTTCTATAGCATGCAGTGACTTGGAGTGCTCCATGATTGAATATAGTTTGGAGTTTTAGTTGTGGATTATTACTATTATTTACAAATAACCACACGTTTCTTAACCTTTCTCTGTCTAAAATAAATATAAATGACATTTATAATGAAATGAAATGGCCATTAAAAGGCAAATTCTATGTAGAAAGAAAGAGCTGGCAGCAGCAACAGCAGAAACGCAGCAGAAGCTGGTGTGAACACCCGACGCGTGAATCACGCAGCCACCAAGCCACGCAGCCACCACGCAGAGGCCACGCGCTCCTGACGTTCCTGGTGTGTCCGGGCTGTAAGCCTTTTAGTTTGTTGAGACTGTTGCTGTCAGAAGCTCTGAAGAAGTGAAGGATCACCATAGCACTGAGACCACAGAGACTCTCTGGCTGTCTGGAGCAGAAGAGGCCATGTCAGACTGGGACAAAGGACTCATCGCTGGTTGGTCAACACAGAAACGACAGAACATAACGCACAGTCGTCCTCACACGTTTCCATGATAAAAGTGGATTCCACTGTTTGACTACACAGAGCAATGATTCAAGGACAAACGGGACATGAGCGCTATAGGCTAAACATCTGGCGTGTCCAGTCTATTTCACAGATTCAAAGTACTACAACACCTGATTCCAGGATGGTTTTGGAACATCTCCACCACATTTAATTTGCTCTCTTTTTTTCATCGTTTCTTGTTTTTTGTGAAAGAAAAAAACAAAATAAAGATAACAAAAAGGTTAATCCTACAAAGAGACATTTTTCTCAGCTCTTAAAACTCGCTAAATTCCACTGAACCGAGTCCAATAGTAGTGACACTGGAAGCGATGCATACATGTGTCAGTCCTTGTCTCCGTGACCGATAGAGAGGACGAGGGTGTCAGGGGTGTCGGGGCATGATATGTTGGATTTCATACAGAATGAACAGACGAGGAGGGAGGCGGGTGGGACCGGCCCCGTCTCCCACGCCTCCACGTTGAAGTCTCTTTGCGACAGTCTCAAAGGAGGGGGGGAGGAGAAGCAGGGGGAGAAAGCCAGGATGTAAACTGGGACGCTGCCGATCCAGCACAGCTTCTCTCATTCCAGCTGGGTCACTGGTCCTTACTGGTTCTCAGAATCTGAGCAAAATGACTGATATGATGTGTCCTCTCAGCTAAAAACAGGGTGTTGGGTGAAGACAACGGCCTTGAACTAAGACTCAGTTCTCAGCAGACTGTCCCATTGGTCACCTTCCATGTTGAGCAAAAAGAAGAATCTTTTCTTGTGAGACTGAAAGTGTTTGACTTGTTGGAGAGATCCGGCCGGCGGTGGGATGCAGCCAGGAGGAGGCTGGAACAACCCTTTTCCCTTTAGACGTGATCGTACGTCAGACGACCTAGCTGAAGCATTCGGAGCCCTTAACCTCGTCTAACCTACAGTCCGATCCAAAGACTCGTTAATTCAATGTAATTGAGTCTAGAACAGAGATATCTCTCAGTGCTGAGACCGGAGGCAACTAGAGTTGAGTAAATTTCCTAGTTTTGCCGGTCTGGTCCGGCTGTACGAGCGTACACCAGTGTGATTTTACGCCGACCTGTTGAGCTGGCATTTTGTCATTATGACGCATTCTGGTTAATTAAAAAGTAGCCGACATCAGCGACCTGTGTCAACGGCGTCGCGGCGCTAAATCCAGCTTCTATGCGTTACTAATAAGCAAAAGAACAATGTGATTAACATGTTCTATACATAACGGATGTTATAATGTTATATTTTACAGACTAACGGAGCCACTATAGTGTCTGACAGGCCGTGCTCATCTGCTTAGCGGAGCCCGGTGAGTTCGGCATAACATCGGCAACATGATGGAGATCACGGGAGGCCCGGAACGTCAGCGAGTGTGAGGTCAAGAGAGAAATGGAGAGCGAGCGTGTGGCTGCCGGTGACTATGAAGATAGCAGTAATGTTAGAACTGGACGTAGCAGTGTGTGAACAGTTTAGACTGACGGTGAATAAATGCTACAACTCCTCGTGCTCCCGTGTCTTTCTTGTCACCTGCTGATTAAAGTGAGGGGGGGTTAGCCCCGAGGTTAGCGACAACAACGGCTCGGTTAAGGTGGGCTGACCTTTAAGGTGGGTGGACCTTTAAGGTGGACCAGCTATTCTCATTTTAGTGGCTCTGAGTTGCAGCTGCTGAGTCAAGTACGACATATAGTGGTAAGATTCGGTATACCGGTCCGGTGTTATGGCTTAATAACAAACCCGTTTGAAAATTTTGACACCGTCGCCACTCTAGTGGCAAGACAAAACGTTAGCCTAGCTCTGTCGAAAACGGGACTCTCTCCCTGCTTCTAGCCTTTGAGCTAGGCTAGGCTAACCACGTCACGGGTATGGGTGAGATGTACAAGCATATTTAAAGCTGCACGGATCAATATTGGTATTTCAACAATGGATCAAATGTGTAATGAGAGAGGTGCCACTCGTAGTGATGAGCCCACAGAGAGGTGTCGGCTTTAAGAAAGACAGAACACTTGTTACCGTGAGGCCGACTGTCACTTGATGCGATGTACGCTAGCGTGCCAGCCCACTTCCAGCCAGCGTAGTGTCAGCTGAGGTATTAGCAAAGAGGACCGGAACCTACGAGATGATCACACTCAGCATGGAAGGTGACCATTCTCCCAAAACACCACTGCTTTTAAGTAGAACCACACATAGTGAGCACAACTAGGGGGGTCACAAAAAAAGCATATTTCCCATACTCCTTAGAGTGCCGAGGCATGTAGACGGCTTCAGTTTTCTGTTGTATCTGCCGAAAACCAAAACTACATGCAGGAGTAGACTGATGAGTGGTGGAGAATATGTTGGCTTGTGATTTGTCTTGCATGTGTCCGTCTCTTGAAGATTGGATCAGATATGAAGCCCAGAGATGAGTACTGATAATAGTGTCCTACTGTACAAATGAAAGGCTTCAGTGTAGATCTGGACCAGATGTGGGGAGAAGTGTAGGAACGGACCGGTGCTGGTATCTGGCAGCGAGTTCTTACCGAAGAAAGGGTTTCAAAAAACACTTTGGGGGTCATTATGACACATAAAAAAAAGAAAAGAGGGACTGAGATACATGTTGAGGGAGGAGGGGGATAGATAATAACGGCCGTGCATCTCAGCTGTGCACGTGTTAAAGTCCCAATGGATCCAAGAGGGGAAAGGAGGTTTTGTCTGTTAGCGGGACAAGAGTCTGGACGGATACGAGAGCGTTGGACCGTTCGTAGAGTGATGAGCTCAACGGGGCAGGATGAGGAACAACAGGAGGCAGTGCCAGCACAGCACTGGTTTTGGTATATTGGTTTTGGCTGCAGTTGGTGCGTCAGTCGGGGGTCGAAGGGCAGGGCGGGGGGGGGCGGGCCAAAGGGCTCCACTGGGAGAGGATTGGGATCTCTTGTCATGCGGGGGCGGGGACATCGAAGAGGTCTTCGTGAGGTCTTCGTCTTAACTGCCGTAATGCATGGTGTTGCTGGGGATGACCATGGGTGAGGCCATGGAGATGGCGGCGCCCCCCATGGTGAACTGGTTGGTGACGGGGTAGTAAGTACCGCTGCTGCTGGGACCTGACTGGCCCGTAGTGGCTCCTGGAGGGACAAACAAAGCATCACATTCAACATTCCCACATTGTGGATTTCTATAAGGCAACACAATATAAACGATCGATTCACCTACAGTATGCATCGCTAGTTTTTGTTTACGATTTCCAAATCGTTCTTATAATGCCAGAATCAATATAAACTGGGAAAAAAAGGTTTGGAAACTTGTGTTTGGTCGATTATTTCTCTGCTGTTCTAATGCTAATGGTCATTGTATTTTACATCGTTGAAAAGCCTGTTTATTTACCTTCACAATGATGTCCAACTTGTAAGGATCATGCATTTGTGGGATGAGCAGCACAGCTGATTATGTGGGTAGCGCCCAAGAAAGAGTTGCCAAAATGCTCTGTCAATGGTAAACAGTGTATTCTCCTGTTGGTATTGACTCTTGTTTTGAGTTGTTTGGTGGATTGGATGATTGAACTCTATCAGTAACAAGGAACAAACAAGACATATTGGCTATTTTACACTTTATTCATTTAAAGGTCACATATTATACTCCATTTAAACTAGTTATTATAGGTCTCAGACACCTCCAAACCATGTCTCTGAAGTTTTTTTTCAAAAAAACAATCAGATCATGCATTCCAGCATGTCTCTATAACCTGTTTCAGCCCATTTCCAAAAGTGCTGATTTCTGTGTCTGTAGCCTCTGTCTCCTCCCACTCTGCTCTGATTGGTCAGCGTTTTCTGTCAATCAAACGTCCTCAACAACAGCGTCACCCTCCCCCTCCCTCCCGGAGAAGCTCTCTCTCTCTCTCTCTCTCTCTCTCTCTCTCTAGAGAGAGAGAGAGAGAGAGAGAGAGCGAGAGAGAGAGACGAGTGGAGAGATAGCAGCTAGAATAAAGTTTATAAACCACTTTAAAGTTTATAAACCAGAAACTTCACCCAGCACACGTTACCGGAGGAATCTGATCAGAAATCGGCGACACATGATGAACATCTGCGGTCCAGATTCCAGGTTTTCCTGACGGTTTCTCTCAGGTAAATAATGCTGTTTATAGCTCTGTTAGTTAGCTCAGTGTTTACCTTATGCATCAACTCTGTAAACCGTAAACATACACTCTGTTTTACGTCTGTCTTTACAGATCCATCTGTGAGAAATGACCGACAGAATCATCCCAGAGGAGAGCAGACAGCTGTGGGCAGATGGCTCTGTTTACATGGAGATACAAAGCTAACCCGGTAGCATGTAGCTAACCCGTTAGCATGTAGCTACATGATAACGGGTTAGCTACATGCTACCGCTATGACACGGTGTGTAAACACAGCGACCATCAGGGTGGAAAATAGAAGATGTGAAACAGTAGTCAGTTCATTATTTCTGCTAAAAGATAAATGTATGGAAGATCAGAGTAATGGTATATTATTTACAGTAGTAGCTGTCTCTGTGTTACCATGACTACAGACCACCGGAGCTTAGCTTACCATAGTTTACCAGAGCTGAAGACTTTCTCCTGTACCATGTTAACATAACTGCAGGTGAGATGATTACAAATGCTGTGAATAATTAATATTGTCATCTGTCTACTCAAATAAAGTTTGACTGTGAAACAGAAATGTGTTGTGTTGCTTACAAGTCACTATTTACTACCTGTACTCTGCTACATGCATGACATCAAATATATATAATATATAAATATCATCTGTTTAAACAGTGTAATTACATAAAGCCTTTGTGAAAGAACATGTTATATTTAGATGATGGGAGTACATGAAGACGGTTCTGCTGGTTCTTGCAGACTAACTGTAGGGAGCTACTTTGCTCAAGTTAGGTTGAGGAGGAGAGACAGTGACGCGCTGTGGGCCGGGGTCAGCTACTGAAGGTTCTCTCTGGTTCGACCAGGAAACCCTCACGTGACTTGCATTCCCTAATGACGTCAGAATACAAGGAAAAAAGCGAATTTTTTTTCTGCACCCATTTCCGGACAAACGGAGGAGGAGAAAAAGAGAGAGGATGGTCTTTTATGATACTATGGTGGCCTGTAGACACACTGGGGACAGATATTGATGTTTAAAAGACATGGAAAAGTGCATTTTGCATAATAGGTGACCTTTAATACACCGTCAGGAGCCTCAGTAGCGGTGGAAGATCCATACGCAGCCATGGGATCGCCACTGGCTGCAGAATCTCATCCTGATATCTCACTGCATTGAGATGGCCTTCAATGATGACAAGCCTTGTTTTACCATCCAACTTTCACAGACAGAACCTGGACTCATCACTGAACATGACATTCCCCCACATGTTCAGGTTCCATTGTCTGTGTTGTCGACAACAGCGCAAACGGGCCTGACTGTGAAGGGCAGTCATTGCAGGCTTCCTGGTAGCCTTATGAGAATACACTGTTTACCATTGGCAGAGCATTTTGGCAACTCTTTCTTGGGTGCTACCCACATAATCAGCTGTGCTGCTCATCCCACAAATGCATGATCCTTACAAGTTGGACATCATTGTGAAGGTAAATAAACAGGCTTTCCAACGATGTAAAATACAATGACCATTAGCATTGTAACAACAGAGAAATATCCACCAAACACAAGTTTCCGAAATTTTTTCCCAGTTAATTTGCTTCATCTGAGACCTTGTGGAGGTAGAAGGAAGTTACAGCTTTTATTGTGGTAGTGTGAGTAACGTGACGTCATATCTGTTCCGCATCCGTCAACCAAAACAAACCGCATAAAGTATAAACCATTGGAGGGTCAGTGTGGATACGACCTGCACCCTCACATGTTAAATCCAGCGTGGTAAACACTACACATCCAGTAAAGGATGGAAACACTTTGGGTTTCACACATTGACAGGAAAAGCAGAGCTAGACAGAGCAGAGCTAAAGCTGAATGCTAACTCTGTTACGGACAGGAAACGTTATGGTATGGCGGTAACGTGGCGGTGGAGCCGGCCGTCGCTCTCGTCTCTGTGGTCAAATTGGCCGACGCTACAACTCTAGAGCACCCATATACTGACATTTATGTTCTCTGCATTGAAACGGCCCCGATGGAGCTGACCATGGATGGATAAAGAGAACGGAGCTGACGGGAGAGCTAGAGACCACCTTGGAGAAGTTAGAGGAAGTAGACACGTGGGACTACGTCCGCTTTTCAAAATAAGGTGTTAACTGAGGGAACTGTATATACAAAATACATCTATGGAAATAAGATTGATGGATTATATTCACCTGAAGTATAAAACATTACATGTCCCTTATAAATTAAAAATAAAATACCACTAATCTGTGAGGGAAATGTCTTTACTCTTTGATTTTTTTGAGTTGCTGGATAAAATTAAAAAGTAAAAGTCCCTATAAGTGTATACTTCAACTTTTTCCCATGGTCTAGTGTTAAAAAAGTTAACAAAAATCGCAATAAATCGTAATAAAAAAATCAGCAACCAAGTACGGTGGACGGTATAGAATGGGGAGATACTGTAGGTGAACCGTACCGGCTCTACAACACAACCTGATGTGTTTCTGAACGCTGGTGTTTCTATAAAGAGACAGGTGGACGTACCCTGGACAATTCCTGTGCTCATGATGGAGCCCATCCTGGAGTGGGTGTGGTTTACAATTCCGGTGTTCACTGTGACCAATCAGAGAGGAGAGCACGGTTTATTACAGATTATTATCCTGTTGCTTCCTGTTAGTATCTGTAAAACACTAGGTGGATGGACATAAGAGCATAAGAGCCCCTCCACAGACAATCTGTTGCATCAGCCAAGTTACTCACAAGAGTAGTACAACTGTCAGACAACCAATCGGATGGCAGACAGACTGTCTAAAACACTTTCACATGTATGTGTGCTCGCTACTGAAACAGCTGAAACACTGGTGAAGCTGTTAACATGGAAAAGCAGAAAGAGGTTGAAGTGTTAAGTGCTGTGGAAATATCAGTTGAAGCTAGACTGTATATAAAGATGGACAACATGACAGCTCCCCAAAGTGTAGCCAAAACATTTGGATGGCCCCCTGGTGGCTGGCTGCAGTATAGCTCATAAGGCCCGCCCCCTCCATGTTAGTGGATGGGACACGGGACAAACTAAAGAGTCAGAGGACACGTTAAATAATCTTTCCTAAAGATGGTTTCTGTCATTTTAGGTCGTTCTGATCACGCTGATGTTTGTTCAAGTTTTGCTTTTTCTGATCAGTTTGGTTTTAATGAGTTAGTTGATGCTATAAAAAGGAAGCGAGACGTCATGATTGACAGCTGTGATTGACAGCTGCTCTGAGTGAAGTAGTCAGAATGTTACTAGAGAGGAGATGTCACTTTAACTTTAATAACCGTCACCAGTCTGTGTGATAGATAATAATAATAATAAAACTCAGGAAAAAAAAGTTTGGAAATTTGTGTTTGGTGGATTATTTCTCTGTTACAATACTAATTGTCATTGTATTTTACATTGCTGGAAAGCCTGTTTATTTACCTTCACAATGATGTCCAACTTGTAAGGATCATGCATTTGTGGGTAGCGCCCAAATAAAATTTGCCCAAATTTTCAAATTTGTGTTACCAGGTTGGTGACCAGCATGAGGAGGAGGTGCCAGGCTGTTGTGGCTGCGTATGGATCTTCCACCGCTACTGAGGCTCCTGACGGTGTATTAAATTGATAAAGTGTAAAATAGCCAATATGTCTTGTTTGTTCCTTGTTACTGATAGAGTTCAATCATCCAATCCACCAAACAACTCAAAACAAGAGTCAGTACCAACAGGAGAATACAGTTTACCATTGGCAGAGCATTTTGGCAAACTTTTCTTAGGCGCTCCCCACATAATCAGCTGTGCTGCTCATCCCACAAATGCATGATCCTTACAAGTTGGACATCATTGTGAAGGTAAATAAACAGGCTTTCCAACGATGTAAAATACAATGACCATTAGCATTGTAACAACAGAGAAATAATCCACCAAACACAAGTTTACTAACTTCTTTTTCCGAGTTTATATATAGATAATAGAACACGTGTCAGTCTGATCATAAATGTATTTATAGAGATATTATGGTAAGTTGTTGTGTCTTTCTACCCAAACAGCTACCGTGGTGCTAACGTAGCAGCTAGGCAGCTCACGCTAACAAGCTGCTGCTGTGCTCGGCTCGTGATTGGCTCAGGCGGGTGTGTGTGTGTGTGGGGGGGGGGGCCTCGATGCCGCGGCTCCGTACCGTGGTATTGAATTGGTATTTAGAATAGTGGGATTTCACTGGTATTGGTATCAACTACTAGATTTCTGGCATGGTGACATCCCTCATTATGAACACCATCAACTACAGAGTTTAGTTACACAAAGGTATTGTGAAATTGTTGATTAGTAACATATATCATATTTTACACTTACTAATCCGACATTCTAAACATCAAGTTAAAGCTCATCTCCTGTCCCTCAAAGGCTGTAAAACACTTCACCACATCGCCTATCATGAGCTCACATACTGTAGGTAATCATCACACAGGCATCATTCAGTAACAAAGATCCAACAGAACAGATGTTTCAGCCTTGTGGTGGGGAAATATTTAGCTTTATCTGTCACTGGAGACCAGAACATCAACCATCATCATGATCAAACCAGCTGTTTTCAAAAGAGTCTGCAACGTCATGCTGCGCTGCAGACTCAGTGTTGCTCTACTGTGTGTTCCCCGCTACATTAAGTACCATGAGATGTTGAGAAGTCAGGAGGAGTGCAATTCGTACCCAGGGGGATGAGGTTGTTGTGAGACACCGACGGGCCGCTGCCAATGACTGTGCTGAGGTCATAAGCTGCAGGCATCCCTGGAAGGGAGAGACACACAACAAACCAATCAACACGTAATACAAAGAAATCATCACATTCAGCTTCCTCATTAGATACAGCTCTTCTCAGCCAAGCCTCCAAGAAGAGTGCCGGTCGTCGATCCAGACTTTCGTAGTGACCAAACAGCGGTACTACAACTTCTGTGTCCGTCACGTGACGCCATTGGGCCCAAAAAGACTTTTCTCCATTGACTTACATTGGGAAAGAGACTTCTGTAACTCAGCGGATAATTCTTTTTGAGGTAATTCAACTCGCCAGTAAGAACACTCTAATAGTCTTTATTTAAATCAGTCCTAAAAGTTGTAAAATGCACTACTAGCTGAATCCAGTTATTTCCCTTCCTCCATTCATGTGAATGAGACCCAGACCGAGGCTGGAGCGCAAGCCGTGATGGCGGCGTGACGTTGGGACCCCGTGACCAAGTCATGTGACCGAGTCTTGTGACTGAGCGGACGCTACTGCGCATGTTCCATGTACCCAAGATTCGGGTACTTTTCCAGACGGAAGTCGAGCCATTTAGGCTTCATGCACCGCTGAGCAACGTTCATAGGAATGAACGAGGCCCCGCGTCCAACGCTGCATCCAGTTGTCTTTATACATCCATGTTCTCAGCGTAGGGCCTGGTGACACCATGTGACTGGGTCAACAGCAGCTTAGGGCCTGGTGACACCATGTGACTGGGTCAACAGCAGCGTAGGGCCTGGTGACACCATGTGACTGGGTCAACAGCAGCTTAGGGCCTGGTGACACCATGTGACTGGGTCAACAGCAGCGTAGGGCCTGGTGACACCATGTGACTGGGTCAACAGCAGCATAGGGCCTGGTGACACCATGTGACTGGGTCAACAGCAGCATAGGGCCTGGTGACACCACATGACTGGGTCAACAGCAGCGTAGGGCCTGGTGACACCATGTGACTGGGTCAACAGCAGCGTAGGGCCTGGTGACACCACATGACTGGGTCAACAGCAGCGTAGGGCCTGGTGACACCATGTGACTGGGTCAACAGCAGCGTAGGGCCTGGTGACACCACGTGACTGGGTCAACAGCAGCGTAGGGCCTGGTGACACCATGTGACTGGGTCAACAGCAGCATAGGGCCTGGTGACACCACGTGACTGGGTCAACAGCAGCGTAGGGCCTGGTGACACCATGTGACTGGGTCAACAGCAGCGTAGGGCCTGGTGACACCATGTGACTGGGTCAACAGCAGCATAGGGCCTGGTGACACCACATGACTGGGTCAACAGCAGCGTAGGGCCTGGTGACACCATGTGACTGGGTCAACAGCAGCGTAGGGCCTGGTGACACCACATGACTGGGTCAACAGCAGCGTAGGGCCTGGTGACACCATGTGACTGGGTCAACAGCAGCGTAGGGCCTGGTGACACCATGTGACTGGGTCAACAGCAGCGTAGGGCCTGGTGACACCATGTGACTGGGTCAACAGCAGCGTAGGGCCTGGTGACACCATGTGACTGGGTCAACAGCAGCGTAGGGCCTGGTGACACCATGTGACTGGGTCAACAGCAGCGTAGGGCCTGGTGACACCATGTGACTGGGTCAACAGCAGCGTAGGGCCTGGTGACACCATTTGACTGGGTCAACAGCAGCGTAGGGCCTGGTGACACCATGTGACTGGGTCAACAGCAGCGTAGGGCCTGGTGACACCATGTGACTGGGTCAACAGCAGCATAGGGTCTGGTGACACCATGTGAATGGGTCAACAGCAGCATAGGGCCTGGTGACACCATGTGACTGGGTCAACAGCAGCATAGGGCCTGGTGACACCATGTGACTGGGTCAACAGCAGCATAGGGCCTGGTGACACCATGTGACTGGGTCAACAGCAGCATAGGGCCTGGTGATGGTGACTGGGTCAACAGCAGTGATAACAACGGGGCGGGGGCAACCTCTGCACAAAAAAATTATGATGCACGCATGTCTCCACAGTGAATAAGGATCAAAACACATGAGAAAAGTCTTGATGAATGGATGTAAATGGATGCCGCATTTAACAACAGCAAAACTATATCACAACATCTGTTTACAGAAAGTTGTATCTAGTGAAGCCCGTCTGTTAAACAGTGTTGGCCGCGGTCGGAGGACGCGGGGGAGACCGTAGCTTTGGTCTCCAGGACCGGAGTCTCTGCTGTACTCTGCCTGCCTGCTTGCCTTCACTCAGCTCGCTCCACTCTCACGTGCATGCGCGCACACTCCACACTGCAGAAGACTTCGTAGCTCTGAGAATATCTAGTGAATGTACAGTGGACGTTTGTGTAGAAATAACTGCTGCAGCTCCTCCAGACCAACAGAGGTTTCCCATGTCTTGTGAAGTGACGGGGCTCCGCAGAGAGAAACGTTATCGTCTCCGACCAAAACTCCGGTGTCTCCCGTTCCCTCCGGCCGCGGTCGGGAGGCTGAGGCAGGAAAAGCCAACACTAGGATCAGCATTGATTCATGGAGAGACCTTCATCTGATCAGCTAACATTACTGCCAAGCAGCTGAAATATAGAGTGATATTGTGCTTTTAGCTGACGTGTGTCGCCTCACTGTTTTGAGCGATGCTCGTTCATGTCTATGTAGAGCGAGCACAAACGCGAGCCCGACGCTGACTTTAGTTGACTTAACAGCCACAGGTGTTGCTGTTAACAAGACATTTCTGATTCTTACAAACAGTCCCTTTAAATCATTATGTCCTAAAAGTAGTAAAATGAACTAACAGCTGAATCCAGTTATTTTCCTCGCCATAATGAACGGTCATCAGACCCACGGGACTGCACCGCCCTGCACCGCCCTGCAGGCTCATCTGACATATCAGGTTCTGACAGCTTCCTGCTAGCTGTATGGGCTGTAATAATGGATATATTGGCTGTAATTCATCACTGTTATTATCTTCTAATACACCCATGGGCTGTATGCTGTCAGCCAGTACTGTGGTGGACGTATTAACGTCTCTGTTCCTAAACAACCGGCTATCGGCCAGTAGCTAGTAGTGCTAGTAGCATGACATCAACAGGATTTAATGGAGTTGTAGGCTATTTAGTAACATACAGAGCAAAAGACCAGGACACATACTCTTCTACATCCATGGTCAGTGGTCTATTGGACCCTCTTCTACATCCATGGTCAGTGGTCTATTGGACCCTCTTCTACATCCATGGTCAGTGGTCTATTGGACCCTCTTCTACATCCATGGTCAGTGGTCTATTGGACCCTCTTCTACATCCATGGTCAGTGGTCTATTGGACCCTCTTCTACATCCATGGTCTGTGGTCTACTGGACCCTCTTCTACATCCATGGTCTGTAGGACCCTCTTCTACATCCATGGTCTGTGGTCTATAGGACCCTCTTCTACATCCATGGTCTGTGGTCTATAGGACCCTCTTCTACATCCATGGTCTGTGGTCTATTGGACCCTCTTCTACATCCATGGTCTGTGATCTACTGGACCCTCTTCTACATCCATGGTCTGTGGTCTGTAGGACCCTCTTCTACATCCATGGTCTGTGGTCTATTGGACCCTCTTCTACATCCATGGTCTGTGGTCTATAGGACCCTCTTCTACATCCATGGTCTGTGGTCTATTGGACCCTCTTCTACATCCATGGTCTGTGGTCTATAGGAGCCTCTTCTACATCCATGGTCTGTGGTATGTAAGTAAGTAAATAGTTATAATAGTGTGCATATTTATAATATTGTTATCTAATTGTTCAACAGGACATTTCAGTAGAGACATTAAATATGACAACAGAATAGAAATAATTTTGTTTCACTTTTGTACGCCTCTTTGTAGGTGGACGTTTTTACTGGCGTCTGGTAGTCACCTTCAGTCCAAAATGGTGGAAGCGTAGCTCTGCTACTGGAACCAACAACTGACTTTCACTTCTTATCAATATACGTTCTTTGCCTATGCTCACAATTTCCCAAACACATACATACTTTGCTAAAACCTTAATATCTAAAACACGAGTGGTGCGCCTGCACACGCGTTACACTGTTTATGCAGAAGTGTTTTAGATAGTAATGTAAATAAGTCTTAAATACGACTGGATGAATGAGACTTGGATTACACTGCACAACATGTGTGACGGTCTGGAAACGGATGTGTTGATACAGATTTGCTGTTGTTAAACACGGCCTCCATTGACTTCAATTCATCAAGACTTTTCTCTGTTTTTTGACTATTCGTTCACCGTGGAGGTCTGAGAGAATTCAAGGTAACACGGGGTGAGTAACAGATACAATTGGTCATTTTATGGGGGAAGTATTCCTTTAAGACCCGAGAGACTTTGTGTGTCTCTAAGGTCTCTGCCAATGGACCTAGTTTGTTGAGTTCTTACCTGAAAGCGCCCTTCCTTTCTGGTTCAATAATGTTGTTGTTTACCAGTGTAAAAGGTATCTGTTTATAAACTCAGAAAAAAAGTTGGGAAACTTGTGTTTGGTGGATTATTTCTCTGTTGTTACAATGCTAATGGTCATTGTATTTTACATCGTTGGAAAGCCTATTTATTTACCTTCACAATGATGTCCAACTTGTAAGGATCATGCATTTGTGGGATGAGCAGCACAGCTGATTATGTGGGTAGCGCCCAAGTAACACACTTTATTAATTTAATACACCGTCAGGAGCCTCAGTAGTGGGTGGAAGAAGCGGGGGTCAGCCAGCGTGGTTGTGTGTTCCCTCAATGATGTCACTAACAAAACAAGGCTTGTCATCATTGAAGGCCATCTCAATGCAGTGAGATATCGGGATGAGATTCTGCAGCCAGTGGCGATCCCATATCTCCACAATCTGGGACCTAACTTCATCCTCCAAGATGACAACGCTCTCCCCCACAGAGCCAGGGTTATCACAGACTACCTCCACAATGTGGGAGTAGAGAGAATGTAACGGCCTGCCAAGAGTCCAGACCTCAACCCAATTCAACACTTGTGGGATCAGCTTGGGCGTGCTGTACGTGTTAGAGTGACCAACACAACCACGCTGGCTGACCTGCAACGAATCCTGGTTGAGGAATGGAACGCCATCCCACAGCAACGTGTGACCAGGTTGGTGACCAGCATGAGGAGGAGGTGCCAGGCTGTTGTGGCTGCGTATGGATCTTCCACCGATACTGAGGCTCCTGACGGTGTATTAAATGAATAAAGTGTAAAATAGCCAATATGTCTTGTTTGTTCCTTGTTACTGATAGAGTTCAATCATCCAATCCACCAAACAACTCAAAACAAGAGTCAACACCAACAGGAGAACACACTGTTTACCATTGGCAGAGCATTTTGGCAAATTTTTCTTGGGCGCTACCCACATAATCAGCTGTGCTGCTCATCCCACAAATGCATGATCCTTACAAGTTGGACATCATTGTGAAGGTAAATAAACAGTCTTTCCAACCATGTAAAATACAATGCCAATTAGCATTGGAACAACAGAGAAATAATCCACCAAACACAAGTTTCAAAACTTGTTTTTCTGAGTTTATAATGTCCTACTCTATACCCCTGGAAAGTGAACCAACTCCTACATGTGTTGAATACTCTGCATTCTGAAGCTGGGTGCCCCTTGTAAACACATGGAGGACTGGGTTCATCTACCAGTGTTTCTGTATGTTCACCTGATACAGGCATCCCCTGATTCATGCTGTAGGCCGACCCCGTGTTCCACATGTTCTCGGACGGGGAGGTGTAGTGTGAGCCAGGAGGGGGGTTGGGGGTGGTGCCTGTGTACCTGTAAATAGAGACACGCACACGTTTAACATCGGAGAGACAGACAGCGCTCCTGTCTCACATGTTTAAACGGGGCCGGCCACATCCAGGTAGTGTTACTGGGGTCAAGAGACCAACTCACCTGAAAAAGGGGTTCTTCAAGTCCAGGAGGTTGCTGGACTTTGATCCTGTCTGGTCCACCTGGGCAACAATACTGATGTCGTAGCTTTGTCTGTTGAGAAG